>NW_022987593.1:17931073-17973573 GCF_902827165.1 Trematomus bernacchii
AAAACTCAAGAAATGGTGTTTCTCAAGGATGGTACAGTGGTGGTATGAATAAGGCTTTCTGTCAAACACCTTGATAGCTCTCTTGTACAGCTGTTCTATGGGTTTCAGGTTTGGGGCACAAGCAAACGACCAGTTTGTAAAACAGTATTCAATGTGGGATAGAATCATACAGTGGAGGTATGACTTTGCAGCATTGACACTTAAGAAAGGTCTGATTTGTTTAAAATGTTGCAAGTTGAATTTAACGGTATTGGATACTTTCTTAATATGTTTCTTAAAAGTCAAGTTTGAGTCCAGTATGACTCCAAGATACTTGAAGTGGGGGACTAGTTCTAATTCTGCTCCGTTTAAAAACACATTGGATTTTGTCCAATGTGTCCAAAACACACGATTTTGACTGGTCGTTTACTGAAGATCATACATACTGTTTTTTTTGCATTTAACTGTAAGCAAATGTTGTTCAGTCAGTGTTGAACTTTGTCCAAAACATTTGAGAGACAGGATGAGATCATTTCAGTATTTTTCCCCTGTACAAAGATGACCGCATCATCAGCATACATTTGCACATTCAAATCAGGACATTCATTAGGCAAGTCATTAATGTACAGAGAAAACAGTAATGGTCCAAGAATGGAACCTTGTGGAACCCCAACAGGGTTCACAAGGTAGGGGGATTTGGTACCGTTGACCAAAACACACTGTTTTCTGTTTGATAAGTAAGATTTAACCCATTTTAATCTGCCGAAAAATTGAAATACGTCAGCTTTGTAAGGAGCACTTGGTGGTCAACAGTGTCAAAAGCCTTCCTGAGATCAAGGAAGACAGCACCTACATATGGGCTCGTGTCCAACATACATTTAACCTATTCCACAAAGACACCGTTAGCTGTCTCAGTGGAGTGGTGAGCACGGAAACCAAACTGCAGTGGGTGGAGTGGAGCGAAACCTTTATCTAAATGTTTGGTGATTAGTTTTGACACGTATTTCTCAGCTATCTTAGAGACACAGGGGAGGATGCTGATTGGTCTATAATTGGACATCATTGCCTTATCCCCAGATTTAAAAATCGGTGTCACCGTGGCCACCTTCCAGGATGATGGAACTTCCCTCGTGCTGATAGATTGATTTACTAGCATACTAATTGGTTTTATTAGACTGTCAATATTTGTCTTTATGAAGTTGGTGTCTAAATCATCTGCATCCCTAGCCTTAGAACCTCTTAACCTTAAGATTATATGTTTTACCTCGACCTCTGTGATTTCCTCCAGGTCAAACACTGGATGTGTATCCACAGTCGGGCTATGGGAGACCTCAGATGCCGGGAAGAGCTTTGTGATGTCCAGAGCACTATTTATAAAATATTCATTTAGAGAGCTGGCCAACACTGCAGGGTCTTTCATCAGGGCATCATTGATTTTTAATTCTAGAGCATTATTATACATCATCAACATAGTCATATATATACATATGCACACATTAAAAGGCATACATATCTGCAGTATATGTGGTGGGCTGATCTGGCATCTGTGTGATTACATTACTGCAATTTCTTTTATCATTTCCCCGAGGGCTGTAATGTTAAAAGCCAATATAGCTTTTGAAAAATACAAAAAAGATATGAATTTAAAACAGAGAAGAGGACCAAATCTTCCTGAGAATAATGTACAATAATCCATTCTTAAAAATGTTCAATCAGATGTTTATACAGAGCTAATCAGATCTTTTTAATTACTTTTTTTTTAATTGTCACATGACTACCGAAGAGGATTAGGGTCACACGTGAATTTTTTTGGAGAGTTCTGAGATCAAAATTGGTCAGATCTCCAAAAATAATTCACATGTGGCCCTTATTCTCTTCCGTACATGACTGATGATGTTGTATTAATAATAAATAATCGTAAAACATCAACCAAACCCGTTAATACATTTGAATTAGATGCACTTATATTGCGTTTTAGGTGTGGTTACATTGGTCCAACCCTCAGTGTGTTTGCATTTGAACATTTCTATGTGACCCAGACTGAAAATATTGAGACAAAAGACAAAGCGAAGGGGATGAGAGGCAACAAAGGTCCAGAAGTAGAATAAACCTGAAACATTGCAGGCTACGTGTCGGTTCTCGTAGACATCAGGACACTCAAATTGTAAATGTGCTGCATTTATATTGCATGTTATCCAGTCTTTACGACTCCTCGAAGCGCTTTTACATATACAAGACAGCATTCACCCATTCACACACATTCATAGAGAGGCAGAGGACAATATACAAGGCTCAAGGAAGCTAACATTCACACTCACACCGTTTGCTAACAATATTGGGTTCAGTACAATATCTTAAAGTGGACCTATCATGCTATATTTGAATAATATAGTGTAGGACCATACCTATATAAGGCATATTTATACTTTTTTTTTTTCAAAATACCAAACAGATCATGCATTTTAGCCATGCCTCATTTCGCTCAATTTGACATTTTTTAGCTCTGTTTTTGCAAGGGCAGATTCAGTGAGAACAGCACCATCTACAGGCCTGGCATATGTACTACAGCGTCTCCAGCGCTTTCGAACGGCAATGGCCGTGGCTGTCTCCTCCTGATTGGTGGAGTTGGCCCAATAGCCGTAGCGCCACCGTCCTGACGTCAGGACAGTGTTCAAATCTGGATCAGTTTTTATCAGATCCGTTGCAGCCCCTTTTTTAGAGATTTGGGTATGGAGGAAAATAGAGAGGGTTGTGTTTTCTGACACTTGGTGAGTTCCCTGGAACACCGGGGACACATATTCATGTATCAAAGACGTACACAAGTGCATTTTGCATGATAGGTCCCCTTTAAGCTCAAGGATACATCGACATGTTGACTGGGATCAAACCAACAACCCTCCGACCTCACAGTGAGAGGCGCTGAATAGTTATTTTGAATCCTGGAAACCAACCAAACATCCGTCTCTTCAATGTTAACCTTCCAAATAGGACCAGAACTATTTTCCCCATAAGATAAAACAGCCTCTAATGCAGAATGTACACCATCATCAAACCCCAAAACTGTCAAATAAAACCAGACTTGTGTTTTTTCGTTTAAGGTTAGCAGCTGATGTATGATTTTTAATAAGAAGAGGCCAGCATCGCTCTGATGTATCCTTCCTCCCTTCCTCCCTTCCTCCCGTCCTCCCTTCCTCCCTTCCTCCCATCCTCCCTTCCTCCCTTCCTCCCGTCCTCCCATCCTCCCTTTCTCCCCTCCTCCTCTCCTCCTCTCATCCTGGAGCTGCAGAGTTGAAGAGCTGCTGAAATTTTTATTTAGCAGATTGAATATACCTATTATATACCTCCCCCAACGCACTCATGCATGCATGTTTACACACACACACACACACACACACACACACACACACACACACACACACACACACACACACACACACACACACACACACACACACACACACACACACACACACACATGCACACACACTCACACACACACGCAGAGCTATGTGCTGTTCTGGGAACCCAGAGCAATTAAAATCAGGCAAAATCTACGCACGATGCAAGCAGCGTTTTCTTTCGAGATGCTGCTGGTTTTTATTTCTTGTGTGCAGTGACAGTGTGTTTCCCTCAGAGCTCGGGCTCTCTTATCAGTATTCGGCGTGCACTTCCTCTCTAAACATGGCCAAAGCTTTTGGGAGCCGTGAAGCTTCACTGATAAGATAACACACAAAGCCTCCTCTCTTTAAGGACGGCATGAAATGGAAAATGGGAGATCCCTCTCTGTGGAGTTAGATGGAAATAATAACCAGGAGGAGGAATCACATGTTTGGAAAATGAACATCCAAATATCCACATATTTATGTATCGTTGCGGTATTTGTACGACAGTCTTTAATCATCAAGATTAAAAGACTTAGTTGTCATATGCAGAACAGCTACAGAGTAGATTTTGTATTAAAAAACTGAAGTGTCCTCCATCAATGCAACATAAATATACATTAGACACAATTAAAAAGTGCCACAATGACCACAAAGGGGCAAGTAAATGCAGAAATATGTAAATGTAAAATTGAAAAAGATAGAAAAAACTGAACAGAGGAAAACTTATGTGGTTTACTTATTTCTGCGTTTTCACCATTGCAGTGCTTTGAACAATTTTCTATTGTGCGCTATTTCACTTCCTGTTTCCTTATCAGAATTCATAAACATGTCCACATGTAGGTCAACGGTGACACTTGAAAAAAACTAATTTTGTACTTGCAAAAACGACCAAAAAATGCTGATTTGATTCTCTGCTTTTTAAAATGATATGAAAGTATAGCATGTTGCATCGTTGGAGCACTTCACATTTTCATTTCTGACAACTCCTCTGCAGCATCTGACAATAACACCTTTATGTAAAACCAGAGTCAGATATGAATATATCTTATCTATCTTAAATATATATATCTTAGGATATATATATTTTTCGTGAACAAAAGAAACCACTTGTGCCGTTATGCGAGGTGAGGATGATCTGCAGAGCATATTTAAATACTTCTCCATGGAAACAGGCGCTGTGATTAGGGGCAAACAGGCCAAACTGCTGCAGCACTCTGGATTGAGATGATACAAATTAAGGGAACTATGGACAGTTTCCAAGGAGACGCGATAGGCGGGGGGGTTAAAGTCCAACCTAAACACACCTTAAAGCTATTTTTGTGACAGCAGAGCGGGGGAGGGGAGGATGAGGGGGGGGGAGGGTTTCTGACAGCAGAGCTCCACAAATAATCTCCAGACCTGCCGAGACCTGTGATCAGAGTTCGAAATTGCTCAATGTGTGTGTTTGCTGACGTGTGTGTGTGTGTGTGTGTTTCGTTGTTCTGAGGTTTTTTGTTGTTTTATTTCCTTTATTGTTCCTGTGCGGACTCATTTCCATTTAAAAAGCCCAAACACAGCTTGTTTCTTGATCATCTTCAATCAAAGAATGCTGTTTTCAATCTCCAAAGATGTCCCTGCCTTTTTCATATTAAAGTGAGACATTTAGGGGTTTTGTACGGAAAAAATGAGTCTGTGTGTGTGTGTGTGTGTGTGTGTGTGTGTGTGTGTGTGTGTGTGTGTGTGCGTGTGTGCGTGTGTGTGTGTGTGTGAGTGTGTGAGTGTGTGTGTGTGCGTGTGTGCGTGTGTGTGTGGCCTAGCATTACTATCCTTGTGGGGACCTACATCTGTTTACACAGTCACGTGTGGGGACTCGCCTCCCTTATGAGGTCCCCATAAGGGGAATAATTCATTTTAGGGTGAAGACTTGGTTAGGGTAAGGTTAAGGATAAGGGTAAGGGTTAGGCATGTGTTGGTTATGGTTAAGGTTAGGGTAAGTCTCCAGGAAATGCTTGTAAGTCAATGTAATGTCCCCTGAAATGATGTATACATGGTGTGTGTGTGTTTCATTGTTAGAGGAAGGTTGTAGTTGGATTTCATTTATCTTTATTGTTCCTCTGTGTGTAAAAAGCCCAAATAAAGCTTTTTCTTTTTGGTTTCTTGATCATTTCAAGCGAAACATGCTGTTTATACTCTCTTGTGTGGAGATTTCCTGCATTTTACTCCAAAAACAAGATATTCCTGGACTTTTAGAATTTATTTTTGCTATTTTCTTACAAAAAAAATGTATGAACTTGTGAAATAATGAAATCAATTCATCAGAATTCATCAACTTGTCTACATGTAGGTCAATGATGACACCTACAAATATAATTCAACTATTTTTGTAATCGATAATTCATGCAAAAATGAAAAAAATATATCTCTAACATTTCTAGATTCCCTGCGTTTTGCTTTTTAAAAAAAGAAATGAAAGTTGACATACATGTTTAGGACTGAGAGAAGAAAAATTAATTGATAAAAAATGAATCAATCAATTAAATAATCAGCAGATTAGTCAACAATAAATGTAGAAAAACAAATACAAAAGGTGAAGAAGCTTGTAATGTGATCAGAGTTCAAAATTGCTCAATATACGTGTGTGTGTGTGCGTGTGTGCATGCGTGCGTGCGTGCGTGCGTGCGTGCGTGCGCGTGCGTGTGTGTGTTTCATTGTTCTGAGGTGTGAGTGTTTCTCAGCTCCTCATGCTCGCTGAAAACACAAAAGGGTAAAGAAGAAGAAGACAATTGTAGTTGTATTTCCTTTATCGTTCCTGTGTGGACTCATTTCCATTTAAACATTTCCAGTTGTATTTATTTTCTGAGATTTGATATAAACGTCTATAGCCTGGAGTTGAATTGGATGCATTCCTTTTTATGTTTCTCTAGATTAAATTCCATTTAAAAAGCCCAAATACAGCTTTTTCTTGTTGCTCGTGTGATCAGAGTTCAAAATCACTGTGTGTGTGTGTGTGTGTGTGTGTGTGTGTGTGTGTGTGTGTGTGTGTGTGTGTGTGTTTCATTGTTCTGAGGTGTGAGTGTTTCATATGTCCTCTGCTCGCTGAAAACACAAAAAGGTAAAGAAGGAGACGCTTGTTGTTGAATTTCATGCATTTTTCTTTATTGTTCCTCTGTTGATTAATTTCCATTTTAAAAACCCAAACACATGTTTTTCATTTTTTTTTCAGAGACATCATTTAGCAACAGATTCCTCAGAAACGACAGTAAAAGTGACATTATGGCTTCGTGACGACGGGCCTCACGTTTCAGTGTTCAGACGGTTTCAGTGTTTAAAGGTGCAGAAACGAGGACGAAGCCCCGAGTTAAAAACACAAAGATAGCACCAGAGGATCGGAGAGTCCCACATCATCTAGATTTAAGTCACCAACATATTTCACGATGCATTTTGACATCCGTTTTATTTTGAGCAATATGTTTCTCTTTCAAGCCAAATCAACCTAATTAAACACATTGGATATACTGCTCCTGGTTGAACAGAAACAAATATCTAGGCCTTAACTTTGATAAGAGCTTTGATAAGTCCTTTAAAGGGTTGATTAAGATACCTGACAGTTTAAAAAATACTATTCAATTACTTTCAAAGTTAATTCTAAGTATTTTTTCAGTCTTAAATGGCAAGAAATACTGTTTTCAGTCGTTCAAATTTGTGTATTTCTGTTTTATATCGTATTAAAAAGGACATTTGGGGGGTTTGGACCAACGAAAACGATAAAAGACACATTATTTTTGACTGAGAAAAATTATTTGTATTGTTTATTTTTTCTATAAGGGGTTTCAAATTAGAAATTTTTCCTTTTTTTTGGGGCATTTTAAAGACCAAACAATTATGAATTTCCAAATAAAGGTGTGACGTAGATAACGTGGGACCTGGACCATTTCATTTCTAATCCTTCTGCTGTCATAAATCAAAGTATATTTCCTGAATTATCATTTTAAAAGCTCTCAAATGCAAATGTAGTAACATCTAATGTTTATCTTCTATCTGACAGATATTTGCATTAAGTTATTCTGCCTTAAACTGAGCCCAGAGCAGATTAAAAGCAGTCAGGATGTCATTTCAGCGGAGACATTGAGTCCTCCGCCTACACACTGCCTTCCTCCATCAAGCAGAGAAAAGAAATAGCTTTAAGAAAAACACGGACACTTAAGAAAAGGTTATTAATAAAACAGTCAAAGTATTCAAAGCACAGTAGAAGAAGTTGTTTTTGTTTTTGTTCAGGCACTTGTTAAACTCCCTCTGGGTCTTTTTTCAGTTTAGTTTTTTCCAGTCTCGAGTTGAACAACAATTACAGAGACACAGGGAATGCTCTTATTTTCTCATTACAGTAGTGATTATGGTAATGGTTTGTGTGTGTGTGTGTGTGTGTGTGTGTGTGTGTGTGTGTGTGTGTGTGTGTGTGTGTGTGTGTGTGTGTGTGTGTGTGTGTGTGTGTGTGTGTGTGTGTGTGTGTGTAACGCGTGGCAAAAATGGAACACCTCCGCTCCTCACGTGTGTGCAGAATAAGTGACACAAGTAAACATTTTGCTCTCGGAAAAACACATAAAAAAACGACAGAAATTCACATTCAACTAAAGATTGTTCAGGAAACAACAACAACAGAGTCCTGGTGTGAACCAAATAGTCATATATCATCAATAAAAAAACAAGAATCAAGACATGTTTTGATAGAATAACCCATTGAAAAGGCATTAAGTCTCCTCCAATCATTGAAATCACGTCTAAAACAGAATATTCACATCGTTTTATATTAATTATTTTGAGATTCAGCAAAGAAAATCACATCTATTCATATTTATATTTTGTTGGATGACCTACATTGGTTGGCCTTTAATATCCATTTATAAAAATATATACACTACCTTTGTTTAAAGTACAGTTTTTGGAAAGACACTTAATTGTTACTCAGTCTGATGAGCAGATTTATACTGGATCCAAGTCATCTCTATGAATTTAATATGCATTTATGGGACAAGATTTGGGTGTCTGAAGTGTTCTGGTTTCTGTAGTCCGAATACTATCAGCAAAACACTTTGGTTGCATGCAGGTGAACATTGTGTGGAGAGCATTGACCCAAATGCATCTCAGGACACATTATGGTGTTGATTCTGGTATTTTATTAGCTACAATATCAACTTATAAACTTGTTATTGGTGAAACTATGCAGTTGTAGATGTTCAATGTTGTTGTATCTCAATTTCAACTCCAATATCACGTTTGAAGCTTCTAATCAAACAGTTAATTGTCTACCTATGTTTGGAAAAGGAAATCTTGGATATCTGTCGTGTCTAAACGATAAACCTGCATTTTTGAGAACTTAGTGGATGTTTAAGGATAAAATAACAGGGTACCACAACCACATTTTCGTGGCTAAAATACTGTTTAGCTAGCTAAGTAGCTTACATTTTCTCTAAAGGCCCTGACACACCAGGCAGTCACCAGAGAACTCGCCGACATCCGACACCGACAGATCCATCGACGAGTTCTCCTGCGTATTGGCCGTGTGTCGCACTGAAATACACCGCTTTACTACAGCCGAGCACGTACGAACTGCGCATGCGTGAGTGGCAATAACTCTCCTTACCAGCAGGCGGCGGTAGTGTGTATTCGTCATTCAAAATAGGCAACAACCGGAAGACAGAGAAGAAGAACAGACTGATATACAAACAAATAGCGGGTGCCGTTCGAAACATGTTTTAGAATATAAAAATACATGCATGATGAAATGAGCACATAAAGTGCAGACATACTATAAAATCACAGTTAATAGACCTGCATCTGATGATCGCAGTGTTCTGGCGGGTGTGTAGTTTATTGAGTCAGCAATGTAATAATGGCCACTTCTTGCTAAATTTACGATGAGATGAAAAACCGGACTTGACCAAACAAATCACGGAGCTCTCAGCAGAGGACAGCCGGGGACGCTCCCGCCGATATCAGAGATGTCCCTGCTATGTGTGGAAGGTAAGAGAGGACATTTAAATCGTTTGTTTACGTCCCTCACTTCCGTTTCGCTTCTCATTTGCTAGCTGAACAGCTGATCAGAGTGGTTTCTTGGCCCGATAGCTTGTGTCCGACACCCGGCCGATTCAACATGTTGAATCGGCCGGGTGTCGATCGTGAAAGGCCAAATAAGGCGTGTCACGGCCGAGGGTTCGGGACACACCAAATTAACTTTGGGCGACAAGGAACCCGTTTTCGCCCAACAACGCAAGACGGCCGATATCGGCCTGGTGTGTAGGGGCCTTTACTCGTAGTGTTAGCTATAGCTTACAACTAGCAACAAAGTCTCATCATAATCATATCTTACATTACAACACAGTCTCACGGCATTTCGTGTTATAGTCACAAAATTAATCTATTGATTCGTGTTCACCAACACGATTTCGCCATTTTTTTCGTGTCACACAGAACGATTTTAAAAGCAACGTAAATAATAACAAATTAGAAGGAAAAAAAGATGAAAAAAAATACAGATGTCAGTATTCTGAGGCTCTGAGCCATTTATTTTACTCACGGACGGCAAAAAAACTCAGACATTATACAATTTAAAATAAAAGGGATAGGGTTAGGCTTAGGGTAAGATATTGAGCAAGAAAATGTTTTTATGAACGACACAGCTTCTGGTATTCCAAGACCCGACCGGACAAAAAGACGTGTTGCAGGCACGAAACATACTACCAATAGAAATACATTGCTTTTAAAATCGTTCTGTGTGACACGAAAAAAAGGGGAAAATCGTGTTGGTGAACACGAATCAATAGATTAAATTAATTTCGTGACTATAACACAAAATGCCGTGAGACTGGGTTGTACATACCATCCTCCCTGACAAGCAAGAGTCACTTTATATTGCAGTCTACAATTAGATAGTATTTATTTAATGTTTCTTAAAACAACGCTTTCATTTAAGTGTAGACTTTAGATTGGTTAAATTAATGCACCCGTCAACAGTTTGTTAGCCTACGGTAGCAATGGCTAGTGTTACAAGAAAACGCTCAATAGCTGTCTTGCAGAGTTACATAAGAAGCAATCACAGTAGCTTAGCTTAGCACAAAGTCTTAATGCTAAGCTAGCTCACCGCCTACTGGTTGTAGCTGAATTTTTCCCTCTCTATACAGTATTTTTTTTCTGTTTCTTTAAGCTAACATTGGACGTTAAGCTAACATTGGACTCTAAGCTAACATTGGACGTCAAGCTAACATTGGATTCTAAGCTTAAATTGGGCTGCTGTGTAACATTTCTAAGACACGTTTTTTTATAGTTGTCTCAAGTTGTCTGAGAAAATAAATTGACAGACTCTTGAGATCAGTTTTAAACATCTATCTGAGGTGCTAGGAAATGTGTCAATTCTGTTTTAGTGTGGATTTCCACTGCTCACTTCTTCCTCATGGAGACTCTTCACAGTGAAACACGAAATCAGTTACAGTTACAGTGAAAACCTGCTATGTTAAAATCAAACGGCAACGTTTCAAGTTGAGTTTTAAAGGTGTGTATTTAAAGGGTTTCATAATCCCTAAACTGTGAAGGAGCGTGGGATCATTGTATGTAAAAAAAACAATCACTAGAAACTAGTCACAAGGTTTTTGCCTGGTTTTAACACAGTGTCTGAAAGCCACTTCAGCTGAAGGCAACAGTCGCTCTGTTTAACATTTAACAAAAGTGTCTCTTTTCGGAGCCAATTAAAAGGTGTGAGATGCCTCCATCAGTTCAGTTTTAATGTCGCTGTCAGAGCAGTCAGTGGGGAGGACATCAGCCCCCGAACCACATCCTAAATTAATCGCACTCGGAGATAATCACATAACCGACAATTAACTCCATTCCCCATTTAGTATTCCCCCTACCCATCGACACACTACACACACATATTGCACGACTACACACCAGTCTCACTGCACACACAGATCCCCCAGCAGGCACGACACACACATGAACAAATGTTACTGTGAATATAAGCTTTGTTAGGTTCAACAGTGACGATAACACCCCCTTTTTCTTTTCTCTGAGGGCGGTGTGGGGGGATTTTTGGTGATTTATACACAAACACTAAACATTATAAGTGACATCATTAATCAGGGATGTGGAAAGTAGATTGAGAAAAGCGTTTTTTTGCCTCCCTGGAAAGAGTTTCATTCCAAAAACATGCAAAGAAACATAAAAAATAATCATAAAGTCTTTAGTGGTGCAGCAATTAGCCGATTTATCGATTAGTAGATGGACAGAAAACTATTTTGATCATAGATTTCTAGTCATTCTTATGCAGAAATTGAACAAAATGCTTTTTCCAGCCTCTAAATTAAAAAAGATGTTCTGCTTCCCTCTGTTTAATATCACATTATCCCATTTAAAGAGTCCTCTCCAGCTGATGTTCAGGTGTATATCAGTATGTAGTGTCTTTACTTTAAAGAGTCCTCTCCTGCTGATGTTCAGGTGTATATCAGTATGTAGTGTCTCTACTTTAAAGAGTCCTCTCCTGCTGATGTTCAGGTATATATCAGTATGTAGTGTCTCTACTTTAAAGAGTCCTCTCCAGCTGATGTTCAGGTGTATATCAGTATGTAGTGTCTTTACTTTAAAGAGTCCTCTCCTGCTGATGTTCAGGTGTATATCAGTATGTAGTGTCTCTACTTTAAAGAGTCCTCTCCTGCTGATGTTCAGGTGTATATCAGTATGTAGTGTCTCTACTTTAAAGAGTCCTCTCCTGCTGATGTTCAGGTGTATATCAGTATGTAGTGTCTCTACTTTAAAGAGTCCTCTCCTGCTGATGTTCAGGTGTATATCAGTATGTAGTGTCTCTACTTTAAAGAGTCCTCTCCTGCTGATGTTCAGGTGTATATCAGTATGTAGTGTATCTACTTTAAAGAGTCCTCTCCTGCTGATGTTCAGGTGTATATCAGTATGTAGTGTCTCTACTTTAAAGAGTCCTCTCCTGCTGATGTTCAGGTGTATATCAGTATGTATTGTCTCTACTTGAAAGAGTCCTCTCATGCTGATGTTCAGGTGTATATCAGTATGTAGTGTCTCTACTTTAAAGAGTCCTCTCCTGATGATGTTCAGGTGTATATCAGTATGTAGTGTCTCTACTTTAAAGAGTCCTCTCCTGTTGATGTTCAGGTGTATATCAGTATGTAGTGTCTCTACTTTAAAGAGTCCTCTCCTGCTGATGTTCAGGTGTATATCAGTATGTAGTGTCTCTACTTTAAAGAGTCCTCTCCTGTTGATGTTCAGATGTATATCAGTATGTAGTGTCTCTACTTTAAAGAGTCCTCTCCTGCTGATGTTCAGGTGTATATCAGTATGTATTGTCTCTACTTTAAAGAGTCCTCTCCTGCTGATGTTCAGGTGTATATCAGTATGTAGTGTCTCTACTTTAAAGAGTCCTCTCCTGTTGATGTTCAGGTGTATATCAGTATGTAGTGTCTCTACTTTAAAGAGTCCTCTCCTGCTGATGTTCAGGTGTATATCAGTATGTAGTGTCTCTACTTTAAAGAGTCCTCTCCTGTTGATGTTCAGGTGTATATCAGTATGTAGTGTCTCTACTTTAAAGAGTCCTCTCCTGCTGATGTTCAGGTGTATATCAGTATGTAGTGTCTCTACTTTAAAGAGTCCTCTCCTGTTGATGTTCAGATGTATATCAGTATGTAGTGTCTCTACTTTAAAGAGTCCTCTCCTGCTGATGTTCAGATGTATATCAGTATGTAGTGTCTCTACTTTAAAGAGTCCTCTCCTGCTGATGTTCAGGTGTATATCAGTATGTAGTGTCTCTACTTTAAAGAGTCCTCTCCTGTTGATGTTCAGATGTATATCAGTATGTAGTGTCTCTACTTTAAAGAGTCCTCTCCTGCTGATGTTCAGGTGTATATCAGTATGTATTGTCTCTACTTTAAAGAGTCCTCTCCTGCTGATGTTCAGGTGTATATCAGTATGTAGTGTCTCTACTTTAAAGAGTCCTCTCCTGCTGATGTTCAGGTGTATATCAGTATGTAGTGTCTCTACTTTAAAGAGTCCTCTCCTGCTGATGTTCAGGTGTATATCAGTATGTAGTGTCTCTACTTTAAAGAGTCCTCTCCTGCTGATGTTCAGGTGTATATCAGTATGTAGTGTCTCTACTTTAAAGAGTCCTTTCCTGCTGATGTCCAGGTGTATATCAGTATGTAGTGTCTCTACTTTAAAGAGTCCTCTCCTGCTGATGTTCAGGTGTATATCAGTATGGAGTGTCTCTACTGTGACATGTCTCCATGCTTTAATGATCAAAAAGCTCTTTATTTTTCTCATACTTTTCACCCTCTGTCTGAAACCAGAGCCCAGTCTGCTCTGATTGGTTAGCTGGCCGGCTCTCTTAGCCTATCACGTACAATGTGTTGGAGTGCTAGCCAATAGAAGTGCAAGTGTTATATAGAGATGTCACTATGTTAACAAACTACAGGAAAGGGAATAAACCCAAAAACCAGAATAGGGTTTCTTTAAATGAACATATTTCTTGCCTTTTGGAGTAATTAAATAAGACATTTAAAGACATCAACTTGGACTTCGAAGACCAAAATAATTGATTTATCTAGAAAATAATCCACAGATGAATCAAATATTAAAATATCAGTAGGTTTTAGTCCTCTAAGTCTCATTTTTTCTGACATTAGGGTAAAGCACATGTTGTACCTCTAGGCTGTTGGAAACATACAAAATGTCCTTTGCATGTAACAGACATTGTTTACTATATTATCACACCTTTAACGACCAAATTAATTGATTTATCTAGAAAATGATCCACAGATTAATCAATAATAACAATAAATGAAAGTTTAAGCCCTCTAAATCTCATCCTGACATTAGAGTAAAGCACATATTGTACCTTAAGAATGTTGAACGTCATACAAAATGTCCTTTGCATGTGTTTCTGGAATGAAACCCTTCCAGTTCAGAGAGTTGTTATTTGACGCCGAGGCTGTATTTCATCAGATGAGCCTCACTTTGACACAAAGCCTTTCTGAGACAGACAAAGACCAGAGAAAAACCTGCTGGAGGAGGGGAATCTTGTTTTCAGGCAAAAATTGCACGTTATTATCAAATTGCACCTCAGACAAATAAATTGCACACATCATCGCAGCCTGCCGTTTCCCCTCCGCTGTTCACCTCATGACAAACAACTGATTCTGGATCAGCTGCAGCCTGTTGGCACTGTGTGGTCGGCACTAAGGGAGGGGGTGGGGCACTGATCTGAGAGCTGTAACGGCACTGAGTGAAATAAAACGACAAACCATGCTGCTCACATTTACTTGACATTTCGCTAGCTTACAGTAAACAGGTTGTATTTAAATATAGAGCACCAATAAGAAAGGATGTGGGTTTTTTTACAGGAAGGCAGGGAAACCAGTAGGCAAGGATTTTGAGTTTGAGCTAAAACGTTCTACCTTTCTCTACATCTCTAAGATCTTGGCAATTCAGGTTCTTAAATTAGAATACTTTAACCTCTTTGCATATACTATCAAGCCTCTGAGTTTCAGCAAGCAGCTGTTTTAATGATAAGGTGCTCAGAACAGTCATTTTAAATGTGATAGACATATGTAATCCTTTATAAATTCAATGTTTTATCTTCTGCACCTAATTGTCATGTTGTTGACATTAGACTGCCACAGTGAAAAGTATTTCTTCTAAGGCAACAAAACACAATTGCATATATTAATTACATCTTTAATTTTTTTGTTATTTTAAACTTTGATTACAAATGTTGAAGCTAGACCTAATTAGAATCAATTAAGGGATTCAATTAGATTTGAAAGGAAAGTGAAAACTATTTAAAAAGATTAAGTTTGCTATCAAACTCCAAAACTTAGATGAGTTTAAACCAGATTTAAAAATAAATACACTTATCACAATAATCCATGTTTACTGGAAAATGTCCGTTAGCACTTCTGAGTTTTGTTTTGTCAGGTGATCTGATCCTGGAGCAGATTTAGCACCAGTGTGTTAACAGAGCAGTTCATCTGGGTTTGACTCAGCTGATCCTGAATCAGTGGCTTTCCAATCGGAGGCAACAAAATAAAAAATACATACAGTAAACACATCACAGCTCTCTGGTGAATTCTACTCCAGAGAATACTGCACGGTACAGGGATGAGAAATCGGAAAAAAATACATTGACATGCTCAACGAGACGGAAACTAAAGGAAAAAATCTCTTAAAGGTCACCTATTATGCAAAATCCACTTGGTTCATGTCTCTTCTACATCACCATGTGTCCCCTCTTCTTCATGTCTCTTCTACATCACCATGTGTCCCCTCTTCTTCATGTCTCTTCTACATCAACATGTGTCCCCTCTTCTTCATGTCTCTTCTACATCAACATGTGTCCCCTCTGTGGAAAGAGACTCTGAATCCTGATCCATTTCTATAAAAACCTGTCTGAAAATGAGCTGATCAGATTTGGCCACTTTATGATGTCATAACGATGTTTTGTCTTGTGTAACCATTAGCCAATCAGCAACCAAGGTATGCCCCCCCCCGCCCACCTTATCACCTGAATCTCCTCCTAGAGCACCAATGAGTTCTTTTTAACCAAATATCTCTCAGAGGGGCGTGGGGAGGGGCTCCTTATTTTCATCTAAAGTAACAGACAGAGAATCAGCACTTTGGAAACAGGGCTGAAACAGAGGGGATTATGGGATGCTGCAATGATCTGTTTGGTGTTTCAGCCAATCAGAGACAGGTTCTGTATATATCTGAGACCTGGAATATATTCATGAAAAACAGTATAATAGGGGACCTTTAATAAATCACTTCTCATCAAACCAAGAGGGTGTTGTTCTTGTTGGGGGGGTACTGTGGGTGATGTAGTCCGGGTCACATGGCCAGCGTTCGGGCTTTGTTAGCGGCCGCCTGCGCCCTCAGCACCGCCCCCTGGCTGCTCTCCCTCCTCACCAGCTGGCTGCTCTCAAACAGACCCTCGTGGCCGCCGCCGGGGCCTCCGTCCAGAAACGTCAGTATTCCTGCATTAGAGAGAGAAGAGTGAGATATTTCAACAAAGATTCAAGATTCAAGGCTTTTATTGTCATGTGTACGTAGCTACAGTGCAGTTATGACAATGACATTCTTAGGTCACAAGCTCCTCCAACAGTGCTACACAATAAAACAGATAATAGTGCAAGTAAATAAAAGAAAATATAATATAATATAAATAGTGCAGAATAGTCTATAAACCAGTAATTGGAATATTGATATATATGAGTTGCAAACAGATGAAAGCAGAGAGGACCAAGTACAGATTCTGACGTTGAAGGACATTCACTTTCTTTGTCTTCATTCGGTAAACTTCGCTCAGTTCACTGCATGCGATTTCGGCACCGTTTACATTTACCCAGTGTGACTTTTGACCTTGTTGTGTTGTTTCAGATCGCACACGGTTGTTGTGTTAACTACAATTGTTCACGGTAACAATAACAGTCATTACAGACTGCTTTTTGTTGAGGGAGCTCTTTGCAATGCTAACTTTAGGGTCAGTCCACAAAAATACGTCATCCCCCCCGTACCAATCTTTAACCAATCTTTAACTTGGAGCTATTCATTGCGCTGTAAGATGTATTTGTCATGACATCACCTGTATAAAAACATGTTAAGTTAAAGGGGACCTATCATGCAAAATGCACTTTTGTACGTCTTTTCTACATGAATATGTGTCCCCGGTGTTCCAGGGAACTCACCAAGTGTCAGAAAACACAACCCTCTCTATTTTCCTCCATACCCAAATCTCTAAAAAAGGGGCTGCAACGGATCTGATAAAAACTGATCCAGATTTGAACACTGTCCTGACGTCAGGACGGTGGCGCTACGGCTATTGGGCCAACTCTCCACCTATCAGGAGGAGACAGCCACGGCCATTGCCGTTCAAAAGCGCTGGAGACGCTGTAGTACATATGCCAGGCCTGTAGATGGTGCTGTTCTCACAGAATCAACCCTTGCAAAAACAGAGCTAAAAAATGTCAAATTGAGCAAAATGAGGCATGGCTAAAATGCATGATCTGTTTGGTATTTTGAAAAAAAAAAAGTATAAATATGCCTTATATAGGTATGGCCCTACACTATATTATTCAAATATAGCATGATAGGTCCACTTTAAAGAAATAAAAGCAAAAAAAAGAGGCGTCTGGTGCAGTGGGTTGAGCCTTGGTGTTGGGCCAGGGGGTCACAGGTTCAAACCCCACTGCAGTCAGCATGTCGTTGTGTCCCTGAGACACTTCACCTCAAATTGCTCCTGTGGGGATTGCCCACAGTATTGAGTATGTTAGTCGCTTTGGATAAAAGCGTCTAACAAGTGACATGTAATGTAAATACAACTTTTAAATTCTTCTTTTGTCTGCTTTGGTATGAACTGAGTGGTCATTACATTAAATAACACTTGTTAGACTCTTTTATACAAAGTCACTTACATACATTCAATACTGTGGGCAATCCCCCCCAGGAGCAATTTGGAGTGAAGTGTCTTGCCTGGGGAGTGGGGATTTAACCAAAAGATCCGCACACTACCGCACTGAGCCACAGCCTCACCAAAAAGAAACATATTGAATAACTAAGCTGACACTTCACCTCTCGTTTGAGTTTCATCACCTTAACCTGTTGTCTCTTGTTTGACTTCTCCCCTCCTTCTACCTGAACTTGGGTTAATGTTCAACTAAGAAACTTCATAAAAGACTTTTAGGAATGACGCCCTTCCTTTAAAAACACCACATCATTAGATCTCAGGAAGCTGAAGGAATCTTTATTATCTTTATTTTTACAAGCACAAAAATGAACCAGTTGTCAAGGTGACGCAAATAAAAACGTGTTGATTACCTCCAGAGTCTCAGAAGCACACAAGGGGGCTTCCGACCGCACAATTAACACGTTGTCTGTTTAATATTATTTGAAAGTATTTAAAGCATCAAGTATCAGAACAATGAAGGGATCTGTGACAATGTGAGAGTGACAACGAATCTCAAGACTGAATAATAAATATCCACTTAATGTAGGAGTGACACACGATTCAAACCTTTAAGGAAATATCAAAGTAAAGTAATGAAATTCAAAGTCAAAGATTGAGATACTAAAATAAACATCAAGAAATGTCCTCTAACATCATCCTTATGTTACATCTCTTTTAAAATCAACATCTTTACCTGTTGCAAATTGACCAATCAGAATCGAGTATTTGTCTAAGACGTGTTATATGTTATATTATTGATTTCTTATATTCATTTACTTCTAAAGGCTACCTCAGAATTGTAATTACTGACTTTTACTTTGCACCACTGCTTTAAAACCTGGTAGAGTATCTTAAAGGGCCCATGTCATGCTTTTCCGGTTATTACCCGTCCCCTTGTGTGTTATGAAGGTTTTTCTGCATGTAAACGGTCTGCAGAGTCAAAAAAACCTCAAAGTACACCCTGTAGCGAGTAAAACTCTAACACAGAAAAGACCTCCCCAAAACGCCTCGTTGGAGATTTCTCATTTTCCATTGTTTACTTCCTGGGTACTGTGACGTGGGGAGACCCAGAGGCCACACCCTCTGCCAGCCTTTCACGAAACAAAGCTTCACAAACCTTTCAGCGATTCATGCCGGATATGTACAGCGTAGGGCACTGAAGAACGATGCTGTTCCTACTTTGTTTGGACCAGCGGGAGATTCGGGTACACAACCTGTAAGAATTCATTGTTGTTTGTGTATTTATGATGTTTAAAACAAACAAGGTATCTACCACGACTGTTTAAATGGGTAAACGTTTTTCGGGCTACTACGTTGGGATGGCGGAGAAATGCTCTCCGCAGACCCATGCTCACAGCGTTACAAACCTTTTTCTTACTCAATATCAAGCCACACTTATTGTTTTTACCCCGGCTGTGAGTGTTTGTGTGTGCTCAGGATGAGTTTAGCTTGTTCTCGCTGTATCGCCGAGAGGCTCGTTGCTGCGATCTGCTGCGAGGAGCGGACAGATCGCAGCAACGAGCCTCTCAACGTCCCGACCAATCAGAGCACACTGGGCTCACAGGGGGGGGAGGGCAGGAGCTCCAACAAGCCGTTTAGGACAGAGAGTGAATACACATACTATACAGAGATGCTGTATGAGAAACCAATGTGAGTTTGGAAAATTGCACAATATAAATCTATTCTAGTAGACCTCAACAATGGAATTATGATCAGTAGAAATGGCCATGACATGGGACCTTTAAATACTAAATAAATAGTGGTTCGGAAGCTGCACAGCATCAAACCGCAAGACCCTGCAGCGTGTCGTGAACACTGCTGAGAGGATCATCGGTGCCTCACTCCCATCACTCCTGGACATTTATAACACCCGCCTCACCCGCAGAGCACTCAGCATTGCTGGTGACCCCACCCATCCCTCCACCTGCCTCTTCATCCTCCACCTGCCTCTTCACCCTCCTGCCTTCAGGGAGAAGGGTCCGCAGCCTGAGGTCGAGCACCACCAGACTAAAGAACAGTTTCTTACACCAGGCTGTCAGGAGGCTGAGCTCTCTCCCCTCTCTCCCCTGCCCCCACTGGACTATAACTCCTCACACACTCACGGCCCGTCCACACGGCGGCGTGCGTTGAAGCTTCAACGCTTCTGCCCATTCACTTTGAATGGGGTGACGTCACACTTTGCCGAACTGCATTGTGGGAGCGTCGCTTCGCGTTGCTCGCATTGCTCGCTTCAAAAGTTGAGCAATGTTCAACTTTTGAAGCTTCGACGGAAGCGTCAGCCAATCAAATCATATGCCAGTACAAGCTCTAGCCAATCAAACCGCGGGAGATTCATGTGATTGGTTGTCGGTCGAGCTTCAGACACGGCCGCCGGCAAGCTTCAACGCACGACGCCGTGTGGACGCTGCATCAGACACTCAATTCCAGCACACATTTTTACTCTGCTATGGACAATCTGCAATAAATGCACATTTTATGGACAATCTTGCACCAAAGATATTGATATTGAAGTGACGGTTATTTTGTATATATTGATTGTTGTGTTTTTTTTTACCTTAATGTGTTGATTGTGAATATAGGATATACATACTTTATACACCTTTGTATACATATCTGTATACTGTATAATTTTACATTCGGGATTGTTGGAAACGTCATTTCGATCTCTCTGTCTGTAAACACAAACTGAGTAAGATTGACATTAAAGTTGAATTTGACTAAAGAAGAACTTTCTGATAAGATTTCTTCATTTGTTTGTTAATTTTGACGGGGAGAGTGAACTAAATGAACATTAGCATGAAATATATGATGTATTTTGTAAATATAATTAAGTCTCAAAGCAGGTCACAAACACAGAAACATAACAAAGTCTCAATTTACAAATACAAACATACAACACACAAGTGACTACATTTAAAATAAATAATTGAGTAGTGATTTCTTACCGTATCCGTCCACACAGCCGCTTTTAAACTCGCCCTCGAACCTCATCCCGTCGAAGCACGTGAAGACGCCGGCGCCTTGAAATTTACCCTGCACAAATTCACCTTCATACCTACAAATAAAACATCAACAGAAAAAACAAATACATGAAATGTCTCGCCTCAAATCTTTGGAGAAACTTGTTTTTGTGTACCGATTAGTGTTAAATAGGAAGGGTAACGACCCAGTGTTGAAACAGTTGAGCCAAAACCAAAAAGCTGCTAACTTTTCTTTGTATTTATTAATAAAAAAAGGCTTAAGGTTAACTAAAGTCACTCTTAACTGCCTTCTTTTGTGGGAAATCATTAAACATAACTCAATCATTTATCAAACAGAAACACCAAGAGTTATTTAAGAGACGACTATGATTTTTGCTTTTTACGAATTTAATTATATCTCCGATTCAGAGTCAGATAAACAAGATATTCTAAGACGTTAGCGTGGGCTTTGTAGTTTACGGTTCATTATTTGATCAACTTATCAGGAGTTTAGAATAGAATAGAATAGAATAGAATATATCTATATTGTCATCATACAAAGTACAACGACATTTTTTTGGCAACTCTCACTGCAGTAAAAAATAGACACAATAAATAAATAAGAGTTTCAGACTGATGCTGTACCTTTTCTTTCCTCCTGCAAACAGCTAGGGAATTTGCAGTAACTCAGTAATGAAGCTCAGCGTAAGTTCAACCAGGAAGACCGTCTTTACTCATTCATGTACTATTTCCATGCTACTACTCTCTCTCCTCTCAATAAGTGATCGGGGGCGTCACTCCCCAGCTTAACCAATCACTTCACTCTATTCTCACAAGCCTATCATAGCACTCTGCTAAACCTTTTCAATCTGCTCTCCCCCCTCTGTCAGCTGTCATTTCAGGTGACTCGACGCAACCCTCCTCCACCCCTTTTCACCTCCTGTCCCTCTGAATCCAGGGTCAAGCTAAGCCACTCCCCTTCAGACCGAACCCCAACTATCCATTCACCACCACCAGGGTCAAGCTAAGCCCCTCCCCTTCAGACCGAACCCAACTATCCATTCACCACCACCAGGGTCAAGCTAAGCCACTCCTCTTCAGACCCAACCCCAACTATCCATTCACCACCACCAGGGTCAAGCTAAGTCACTCCCCTTCAGACCCAACCCCAACTATCCATTCACCACCACCAGGGTCAAGCTAAGCCACTCCCCTTCAGACCAAACCCAACTATCCATTCACCACCACCAGGTTCAAGCTAAGCCACTCCCCTTCAGACCGAACCCAACTATCCATTCACCACCACCAGGTTCAAGCTAAGCCCCTCCCCTTCAGACCGAACCCAACTATCTATTCACCACCACCAGGGTCAAGCTAAGCCCCTCCCCTTCAGACCGAACCCAACCATCCATTCACCACCACCAGGGTCAAGCTAAGCCCCTCCCCTTCAGACCGAACCCAACCATCCATTCACCACCACCAGGGTCAAGCTAAGCCACTCCCCTTCAGACCGAACCCAACTATCCATTCACCACCACCAGTGTCTAGACCCCGGGGGGTTTCATCGGATCGGTTCTCCCCTCCCGAATGATACTCCCGCACAACGGGGCCTAATCGCCAAAACTCTGTTACATTCATTTGTGTATTCCTGGCAATAAATATGTATTCTTACATCAAAACCGTCTCTCCTGATTGAAGTATTGTTATATGCAGCCACTTGTATTTTTCACCTGTTTTGGCTGTTAAAAAGCTGCTAAATGTGGGTCCCTGGATGCACCAAATCACACATCTTTGAAACCAACTTGTTTTTTACCAAGCAGTCATTAATGTATTCATACCCCTTCGTTATTAGGAGTTTTCAGTTTCACAGTTTAAAAGACAGCTGAGACAAAAAACTGTGAGAAATGTTTTGTTTTTTTTAACATACCCAGCATGTGACATCGCTCCAATGTCAGACAGCCTCACACTGACAAAAGACTGAAGTGCCAGGAGCAGAACAAGAGCTCAAAACATCGACAAGAAGTCTTTTAAGCGACCTTGGGTCCCATGAAAGGCGCTATATAAATCCAAGCTATTATCATTATTATTATTTTATAAAACATTGAAGTCCATCAAACGGATTACTGAGAGCCACAGACGGGGTGAGGCGGATACAAAGAGCCAAAGACATTCAACCGCTTTGACTTCTCCCATCCAGATACAAGAGGATGTTGATTTAGTGACACAAAATAAAACTAAAGTTCAACAAAATATTTGTCACCTGGAATATGTAACTTCTGTGAAAAGCAACACTCTTATAAGAGCCTCTTTTCAAAGTCCAAGGACAGCAACTTTTGATTCTGAAAAGACGTATTTTCTGCAAAATATTCATTTAGATTGATGTTTTAATATTTCCAAAGCCCCTGAATAATAAAAAGTGAGTTGTTTTTTAAGTTTAGCCCTGAACACGTCCTCTGCTGCACTTTGTACCTGCGCTTCACAAAGAATACAAATCTCTGCAGACTGATTTTTTTCACAGGTCACACACTTCAATTAAATTATTTCTCCTCGTAAATAAATGAAGAAATGAAGCAGATGTTTCCGTCTGCTCTGGAATGTACTTCAAAAACAATGTCTTTAAAAATGCTCTGATGAAAACATTTAAGCAAATATTCAGAAGTTAGAGAAGATTTAGTTTCATTCATCGAAGAATTAATGGTAATATTTCTTTATTTCCTAACACTCAAGATCTTTCTGAGACTAATGAACCACATCAGACAAAGACTAAGGTTAACTAAAGTCACTCTTAACTGCCTTCTTTTGTGGGAAATCATTAAACATAATTCAATCCGTTATCAAACAGAAACACAGAATATTATACGTTTCTTTGAGAGACGACTATATGATATTTGCTTTTTATTAATTTAATTATATCTCGGTTTTTGAACTTTGAGTCAGATGAAACACAATATTTTAAGACGTTACCTTGGACATTGTGGTTCATTATTTAATTGTCAGGAGTTTCAGACTGATACTGAGTTCATGAAGTTGAAGCCAAATGTGTAAAAGTTACTTTTGAGATAATCAGAAAATATTTGGCAACTATTTTGCTAATTGTTTACATTATTAAAGCAAAAATAGCAAAACAATGCAAAAAAGTATGTAATTAGAACGTATGGTAAGAGGAGGCTTTGTGGCTTTCCCTGTCATATATCATTGTTAATTAAATATGTTAAGGCTTTATACTTAAACTATTACAAAAAGGTATTTTTTAAGAGCTTGCCTCAGCTTCAGATATTTTTTTTCTCTATCTTTTTACATTTCAGAGTAAGTGATTAATCATAATCGACGAAAAATACATTTCCTGAGTGCCAAGATTTGCCAGACAACGTCCTGCCAGGTAATTTTAACAATATTAAAGTAACTTAATTTATATAAAATGAAACTCTGATGGAATGAAAACCCAGATGAGGTTGAAGAGGTATTCAGGCACAGTGTCATTAGGTCAAGCTTTTAGATAATGCTCAAAAGCAGCGGTTCCAAACCTTTTTCAACTCAGGGCCCACTTAAGAATCTAAAAAATGTTTGTGGCCCACATTCAACCATAAACAATATGGAGGCTAAATAGAGTTCTGATTGGTCAATTCAGAACATGTGACACGTTGTAAATCCAGTAGAACAGACCGCTGTCAAGGACTGTAATGACCGTTGCTAAGGAGAGTCGAGAAATTGAAAGGAAAGGAGGTTCAAATAAAAATAAATCTTAATAATGAAAATGTTTCCACACAAATCATAATATTTTGCAAATTATTTGGCGGCCCACTTGCAAGGTCCACAGGCTGGGAACCGCTGCTCTAAAGAGTGCTTTAACTTTAAAGGTCAAAGGTCAGGGTAACAGGAAGTGAAACACAGACCTAGATTCGTCGGGGAAGACCAGCGTCCCGCAGCCGTTGAAGAGCCCGTTCTCAAACTGTCCGGTGTAACACGTCCCGTCGCTGAAGGTCAGCTGACCCAGGCCGTGACGCAGACCTGAGGAAACACACACACACACAGATCATTTTAAATCAGGGGTGTCCAAACTACGGCCCGGGGGCCAAATGCGGCCCGCGGCCCATTTTGAAACGGCCCTCAGCAAGTTCAGAATGTATAATGAAATACGGCCCATGAACTTGTGCTTGTCATATATTGCACTTCTTAACTACATCTGTAAACATATATTACACAGTAGTATTCATGTGTTAGTACGCTCCCTTTTCAAACACATTCAGTCAATGAAAGTTGGAAAAAATGTCAAACAAATCTTAGTTAATTAAAGAAAGCCAACAAGCTTGAATTCTACCCTTTATATTTCCTCTTTGTATAAGCAATCTGAGGCTTCTGTTTTAAGGAATGAGCTGCCAACAAAATAAATGAAACCCCATGGAGAGCTGAGATGTAGGCTGTTGTGTTTCTCAAAGCACATTAAAGTATCAAGAATAATTTACCTATATCAATCAATCAATCAATCAATGTTTATTTATATAATTGTTACATTTGTCTCAGTGGACTTCACAGTTTGTACAGAATATCAGGATAACAATATGACACCCTCTGTCCTTAGACCCTCACATCGTACAAGGAAAACCTTCCAGAGAGAAACCCCACAGTTTAAAGGGGAACATGGGAGAAACCTCAGGGAGAGCAACAGAGGAGGGATCCCTCTCCCAGGACGGACAGACGTGCAATAGATGCCGTGTGTATTTGATTGATTTTGCTAACTTAACTGAATTGATAAGGTAATCAACCTCTAGTGCAGTGACCATCAACTGGCGGCCCGCGGGCCAAATCTGGCACGCCAGACATTCTCATCCAGCACGCGCTGTGGCACTGGCGGAGTGGTTAGTGCCTTCGCCCTCCACTCATTTTTTTTACAACGACATGAAAGTGTCTCTAGGAATAATTTTGGCCACAATACACACAATATTCTCAGAAAAACTCGTCACCTGGAATATGTAACTGCTGTGAAAAGCTAACGTTTTATAAGAGCCTCTTTTCAAAGTCCAAGGACAGCAACTATTGATACTGAAAATACTTATTTTCTGCAAAATATTGATTTAAAATGATGTTTTAATATTTCCAAAGCCCCTGAATAATAATCAGCCAGTTGGTTTGTAAGTTTAGCCCTGAACACGTCCTCTGCCGCACAGATTAGGTTTCCAATAAATAAACATGTTCTTCAAGGTTCTGCAGAAATGAATGTTTTTGGAAACTGGTGAATTTTAAGAGATGACGGCATCGTTTCCTCACCTTGGTTGGTGATTGGCTAATGGTTACACAAGCCAAAAAAATCATTATGACATCATAAAGTGGCCAAAATCTGATCAGCTCATTTTCAGACAGGTTTTTATATAAATGGATCAGGACAAAAAGTGAGAGAATCTTTGTTCCTGAAACTTTCAAAATCTCTTTACACAGAGGGGACACATGTTGATGTAGAAGAGACATGAAGAAGAGGGGACACATGTTGATGTAGAAGAGACATGAAGAAGAGGGGACACATGTTGATGTAGAAGAGACATGAAGAAGAGGGGACACATGTTGATGTAGAAGAGACATGAAGAAGAGGGGACACATGTTGATGTAGAAGAGACATGAAGAAGAGGGGACACATGTTGATGTAGAAGAGACATGAAGAAGAGGGGACACATGTTGATGTAGAAGAGACATGAAGAAGAGGGGACACATGTTGATGTAGAACAGACATGAAGAAGAGGGGACACATGTTGATGTAGAAGAGACATGAAGAAGAGGGGACACATGTTGATGTAGAAGAGACATGAAAAAGTGGATTTTGCATTATAGGTGACCTTTAATGATGCGACAAATCTCCAGGTTCAGGAAGATGGAGGCTTGAGGAGACGGGAGGGAAATAGACGAGTGTTTCTCTTTGCCAACTTCTATTAGTAGGCCCGGCGGGATTTAGCAGAATAACTGTGTGGTACAATAGGACACTGAGGAGGTCCAGGGTTTCTCCAGAAGCTTCACGCTACAAAACGGATTTACTGTGAGCTCGCCAAGTGGCATGAAACTAGTGGAAAGGGTCGGGGGATTCCTTACAGAGGATTGGGATATGCTTAGTGAGTGTTGCTACTCTACCAGCTAATGGAAAAGTAAATTAGGCATCCATCTGTCAGGCTGCTTAATGTGCTGCCTAATCTCAGCAGGGTTTTCACGGGAGATTTGGAGAAGAGATTTGGAGATCTGGAGCTCTATATGGAGCGGTGAAGATAGACGTGTTTATGCAGGCAGAAGTTATTATTGTGAGGGCCACCTTGACAAAAAGCCAATGGGACGTCTCCATTGGATTTTGTTGATATTGCAGAAAAAAAGATTGGCCAGATTTTAACACCACTTTTTGACGTAAAAAGCTAATATTTCTGTATAAAGGAAATACAGCACGGTCACATGACTTCACTTCATCACCGCTAGTCATCTTATTTAGACACTTGTTAGCATCCTCTGTTTTAAATTCACCGGTGGGGTATTGGGGTACTGACGTAGTTTATGTCGTAGAACAAAATGTTAAAATCTCTTCCACTTGTGTTAACCACAGATCTTATTTCTGGCTTCTAACCAAAACAACGTTCAAAACATCCTGATGATTGAATTTAATTTAATAGTGTATGTTAGTGATGAAACTTCATCAGAAATTATTAACAATAGTTTAACAACTTTGATGATGCTTTAATCCTAATTTATCAAACAAAAACACCAAATACATACACACTGTCTGATCTGTTTTAAAAAATGAATGTATGTTGCTGTTTACTGTTTCCAATCATTCAAGATTACATCTGGGTTTGAACAGTTTGATAGCATGATATTTGAGGACGTTACTTTGGACTTTGGGACATTGTGATGCCTGGTTTATTATTCTATATGCCTTACAATGAATTGGTTAATCATTCAAACAAATCTAACTGCTACTGAGTGGATAAAGTTGGAGCCTAATGCGAAAAAAGAACTTCATTTATTTATTTGTCATTTAAGAGTCTGCAGTCCACAAACGCCAAGAGTCCTCCATCGAGCATGAGGAGTATCAAAGTATGACTGATGTCCTTAATGAAATCAAGAAGCGAGAGTGAAAGCGCTTAACGGACCGCTCCGATGCCAACAGTTTACTTTTTTCTGAAGGGACAGATTATCAGCAGTAAGGGACAGTCATTTCCTCTTGGATTTGATCCCTGCAGACAGACTCTAATCCGTCTCTCAGCTCTTTTGTAACGCCGTGTCGGGTCATGCTCTCCGGCTAATTACGGTTTAGCTGAATTTGTCCGGCTTTTATGTCAATCAATAGCGGAAATGCATAGATGTTAAACGACTGTACAGTGGGGCAAATGGCCTCCGACTGGCTGCTCTGGAGCTACTTCCTGTAACCCGATTCCTTCAAGCAGCGCACCGCTGAATTATTCATGTGACACCGAAGACCTCTGAGCAACACACCGCCGCGTGTTTGTGTGCAAACAGTGAATTCACATGCATGGACGCAGAGACGCACCATCAGACTGTGTTTATGACTCCAAACACACACACAGTTAGATATTACAGTGAAGTCTGGAGTGAAATGGACATTTTAAAGAAAAAACACATCCGTTTTAAAAGGGTTTGTTCCATGCAACTAAATATGTTCCAAGGAGAACTTCAGCTCTGTTTACACAGGTGGGGAGATACTTCATTTGAGTTTCTTTACAGCAAGTAGAAAACACTTTTTACAAGTAAGTAAGGAGAGCCAACTAAAAGGGAGTCATTTCCTATGTTTATGTGTATTTTCAGGTTTAACAATTGTATGTAGTGTCTCTACTTTAAAGAGTCCTCTCCTGCTGATGTTCAGGTGTATATCAGTATGTAGTGTCTCTACTTTAAAGAGTCCTCTCCTGCTGATGTTCAGGTGTATATCAGTATTTAGTGTCTCTACTTTAAAGAGTCCTCTCCTACTGATGTTCAGATGTATATCAGTATGTAGTGTCTCTACTTTAAAGAGTCCTCTCCTGCTGATGTTCAGGTGTATATCAGTATGTCTCTACTTTAAAGAGTCCTCTCCTGCTGATGTTCAGGTGTATATCAGTATGTAGTGTCTCTACTTTAAAGAGTCCTCTCCTGCTGATGTTCAGGTGTATATCAGTATGTAGTGTCTCTACTTTAAAGAGTCCTCTCCTGCTGATGTTCAGGTGTATATCAGTATGTAGTGTCTCTACTTTAAAGAGTCCTCTCCTGCTGATGTCCAGGTGTATATCAGTATGTAGTGTCTCTACTTTAAAGAGTCCTCTCCTGCTGATGTTCAGGTGTATATCAGTATGTAGTGTCTCTACTTTAAAGAGTCCTCTCCTGCTGATGTCCAGGTGTATATCAGTATGTAGTGTCTCTACTTTAAAGAGTCCTCTCCTGCTGATGTTCAGGTGTATATCAGTATGTAGTGTCTCTACTTTAAAGAGTCCTCTCCTGCTGATATTCAGGTGTATATCAGTATGTAGTGTCTCTACTTTAAAGAGTCCTCTCCTGCTGATGTTCAGGTGTATATCAGTATATAGTGTCTCTACTTTAAAGAGTCCTCTCCTGCTGATGTTCAGGTGTATATCAGTATGTAGTGTCTCTACTTTAAAGAGTCCTCTCCTGCTGATGTTCAGGTGTATATCAGTATGTAGTGTCTCTACTTTAAAGAGTCCTCTCCTGCTGATGTTCAGGTGTATATCAGTATGTAGTGTCTCTACTTTAAAGAGTCCTCTCCTGCTGATGTTCAGGTGTACAGTATATCAGTATGTAGTGTCTCTACTTTAAAGAGTCCTCTCCTGCTGATGTTCAGGTGTATATCAGTATGTAGTGTCTCTACTTTAAAGAGTCCTCTCCTGCTGATGTTCAGGTGTATATCAGTATGTAGTGTCTCTACTTTAAAGAGTCCTCTCCTGCTGATGTTCAGGTGTATATCAGTATGTAGTGTCTCTACTTTAAAGAGTCCTCTCCTGCTGATGTTCAGGTGTATATCAGTATGTAGTGTCTCTACTTTAAAGAGTCCTCTCCTGCTGATGTTCAGGTGTATATCAGTATATAGTGTCTCTACTTTAAAGAGTCCTCTCCTGCTGATGTTCTGGTGTATATCAGTATGTAGTGTCTCTACTTTAAAGAGTCCTCTCCTGCTGATGTTCAGGTGTTTATCAGTATGTAGTGTCTCTACTTTAAAGAGTCCTCTCCTGCTGATGTTCAGGTGTATATCAGTATGTAGTGTCTCTACTTTAAAGAGTCCTCTCCTGCTGATGTTCAGGTGTATATCAGTATGTAGTGTCTCTACTTTAAAGAGTCCTCTCCTGCTGATGTTCAGGTGTATATCAGTATGTAGTGTCTCTACTTTAAAGAGTCTTCTCCTGCTGATGTTCAGGTGTATATCAGTATGTAGTGTCTCTACTTTAAAGAGTCCTCTCCTGCTGATGTTCAGGTGTATATCAGTATGTAGTGTCTCTACTTTAAAGAGTCCTCTCCTGCTGATGTTCAAGTGTATATCAGTATGTAGTGTCTCTACTTTAAAGAGTCCTCTCCTGCTGATGTTCAGGTGTATATCAGTATGTAGTGTCTCTACTTTAAAGAGTCCTCTCCTGCTGATGTTCAGGTGTATATCAGTATGTAGTGTCTCTACTTTAAAGAGTCCTCTCCTGCTGATGTTCAGGTGTATATCAGTATGTAGTGTCTCTACTTTAAAGAGTCCTCTCCTGCTGATGTTCAGGTGTATATCAGTATGTAGTGTCTCTACTTTAAAGAGTCCTCTCCTGCTGATGTTCAGGTTCATATCAGTATGTAGTGTCTCTACTGGGACATGTCTCCATGCTTTAATGTTACAACCAGAGCCCAGTCTGCTCTGATTGGTTAGCTGGCCGGCTCTGTTGTGATTGGTCAACAGCTTAGAGATGTCCCGCCCCTTAGCCTATCACATAAAAATATGTTGGAGCGCTAGCCAATAGCAGCGTGAAGTGTGACATAGTGATGTCATTGTGTTTAAGAAGTAAACAAAGGGAGTCCAATGGAGGAGTTTCAGGCAGGGGGTGCGGGATAGAAACACAGGGATGTTAGCTTTTGCAGACCATTAACATGCACAAAACTAAGGGAAAACCCCCAAAAAGCGATGAATAAAGTGATTGGTTGTTGTTGAATATGTGGAACAAGATTTTTTTTCTTGAATTTGAAAAAAGTGCCAAAACACCTGCACAAAGCCAAGAAATCCTTGCCGTTCCAAACCCCCCACACAGATCTATTACTGGAGAAAGAAATAAACACTGCTGTGCTCTTAAACCTGAGCATATTATCAGCAGCCAAACCAGTTTAACAGTTTTCTACTAGCCGTGCAGAGACCATATGTTCCCCCCCCCCCACCGCGCTGCCTCTCGCTCGCTGCGGTGCCAAACTTTTGTTCTTTGATTAACCTTGACCTAAAGGTTGTCTCTGTGTTTTTGTTGAACTGCACATTCTGGTTTAGGTAGTGTGAAATCCTCAGAGGGCTCACTGGCACCAGATGGGCTCTATGTGTGTGTGTGTGTGTGTGTGTGTGTGTGTGTGTGTGTGTGTGTGTGTGTGTGTGTGTGTGTGTTTGTACATTTTCCTCTAGTTACTGTCTTCAGTTTGACACCTTTTATTTTCAGTTTATTGCCTGTTAGATGCAATTAGTGGAAGTGCAGGATCATTAAAAAGCAAACTACTGAAAGTCCTTTTTTTCTAACCCTTTCTTTTAGCAAAATAGTTTTTTATATTTTCTTGATTTAACCATTTCTCCTGATAAGGATCTGGGGTGTGGATTCAAATCAGTTAACGTTTTATTTGAACTAGTCCTATTATTGATAACATCCTCAGTAATGTGCATTCCCAGTCTCTATCCATAGACATGTTGTTCTCTTGAATCCCTGTGGAGATTTGTTGACAGTGACACAAAGCTATGTTTGCATCTAGTGCAGGCTGTTGTATTAACTTTCATACATTTAGGAGATGTTGTTGCTGTCCATGGTGCTGATCTGAGTTGCAGTAGTGTTGCACGGTGCACCGATACTAGAAATGTATCGCGATACCCTGCCGTTAAAAACGTTACAATTCCTCCATTTCATTAGTATCGGTACTTTAAGAATGACATTGTTTTAAAGGTCCCATGTCATGGCCATTTCTACTGATCATAATTCCATTGTTGAGATCTACTAGAATAGATTTACATTGTTCAATTTTCCAAACTCACATTGGTTTCTCATACAGCATCTCTGTGTAGTATGTGTATTCACTCTCTGTCCTAAACGGCTTGTTGGAGCTCCTGCCCCCCCCCCCCCCCTCCCTATGAGCCCAGTGGCCGTCTGCGAGACAGCGAGACACAGCGAAACCCAGCCCGAAACCCAGCCCGAACACACACACACACACACCCGCAGCCTGGCTGTGAGTCGGTGTGCTCACACACCGACTCACAGCCTCGCCGCGTCCCGCCGTCTCAGGGAGGAGAATCCACGGACTTAACGTAACGGCTCCACGGATTGGTCCATTTGGAAAAAAAGCATGACATGGGACCTTTAATAAGAGCCGTATTTCCTGTGTGTGTTCAGCTGAAAGGGACAGCGATCTGACTCGGCATGACCCTAATATCATAACACTTGTCATTTTACCTTGAATGCCATTGCTTTCATTACTTTTTTTTATTGTTCTCATTGTTCAAAAGTTTGTGTTATGACTGAAACATTTTTCCAGGTTTGAAATAAAGCACAATAATGACATTTAAGACGGTTTCCCATTTTTTAAGAAAAGTATAGAAATCACAATTCTTGACTTTACTTGCTATCGGTATCAAAACAAAAATGTTGCTATCGTGACAACACTAGTTTGCAGAATGGGAGTTGCAGCTTTTCATGTTCAAAAAGCAACTGTCCTCTCTACAATTGCCTGAGTGGCTGAGTGTGTCCTTGCCAGGGAGGTTAAATCAGTGTGAGGTTGTGTTTGGGACGAGAGCCCAAATATGTTTGCACTAGGGCTAATCACAATGATGTTAAGCATTGCATAGCTTAACACCAGTACATCCACAACAATCAACGTGCATTACCAAGAAAAAGACTCCTCCATATCTCTATGTTTTAAACACTACTTTTTTAATAATAATGTATTGTATATGCATACATTCATGATACACCTTTCTGGCTACATTTCTATATTCCCTGTCTCGCCCCTTGGCCTATCACGAGCAATGTGTTGGAGCGAGTGTTACTGTCTCTATGTTCCTGAAGCAAACAAAGGAGTCCAATGGAGGTGTTTCAGGCAGGGGGGGGGGGGGGGGGGGCACAGGGATGTTAGCCTTTGCAGACCATTTACATGCACACAAAACGATATGACACACTACAGGGAAGGGAAAACCCCCCAAAACTGTCACTGACAACAGATTGTGAAGTTCGTTTTCGACTGTGCAGAAGTAAATAGAAGAACACAAATGCAAGAGAGGATTGGAAGAGGTAGGAAATCCATTGTGATGACTTTAAGAAAACTGCCTCAATTAAGTCAAATATTTCCAAATGCAGATCCAAATGCGGCAAAATAGTGTGTTCACTTTCTCACATCTATCCAAAACCAGATCTACTTGTTCTGAAGCATTTGTCTCATTGACTTTTTACCTCATGATCTGAATAAAAGGAATATTTAGGTACTGACATCCTCTCCACTTTCCATCCAGTGAGCCGAGCACTTTCTCAGACTAACCTTGGATCAAAAGATCCCATTAAGATGAAACATGTGAATGCGAATAAAGAACTATTTACATGAATCAAATGCAGGTGGTATTTACATGGGCTGTGTCATACATGCATTGTTGTTTTAATCACACTGTAACAACACTTGCATGCAAACGTGTCCGTGATGATGATGATGATGATGATGGTGATGATGATGGAGGAGTGACAGAGAGACGCTCAGTCTTGCCTTCTTTCCATTCGCCGTGGTACTCCTCGCCATTGGAGTAGCTGAAGGAACCTCGTGTCAGGGTCATGGGGCCTGCAGAAAGAAACAGATCAGATCATCACCTGAAACCCTGACATGCTAACGCACACAGCTGAGAGTTCATACTGTATGTGTCCACCTTTATCTAGGGCTGGGCGACATGTACTGTGTCAAATATCATTATGTCTGACCAAATATCAAAAATAAATTGACTAATATCACGCTATTGAGTTGCCGATTGTAGGGTTCAAATCAAATCAAATCAAATCAAATCAGGTTTTATTTATATAGCACATTTAAAAGCGATTTTTGGTCGAGCCAAAGTGCTGTACATGTAATAAAAACACATTACTACAATCACAATAAACGACAATAAATTACAACAGATATATCTTAAAAACAAAATAAAAATAAAACACACGGAAAAGTCAGGAGTCGTGAGTTAGTTCTTTCATTCATTATTTACACAACACAAGTCTTGGTAAATAATCATTTCATTTACTAAGCACCTAAAAATGGCCACAGTTCGAATGACACGCGTAAACAAATGTGTAGTGATAAACGTGATACGACATATGAAAATGTGCATGTTCGGTCGCCAGGTAGCTCAGTGGTTGCGTTCTCTCACCCAAAAAATATGTTAAAAAAGGAAAAGAAACTAATCACGTCATTTGTAGATAATACGCTGAAAGTCTTCTCCACAAACCTTTTGCCATAAATTGTATAAGGCCTACAGTAGCATGTCATACGGATATCGTATATGAGAAGGTCTTCAGGTATTCAGGTCTGTCTTCTTCTGCTGTTTCCTTCGGTGTTTACTTCCTGTCTGTCTTCACGTGTGGATTTATTTGCCCTGCAGCTAACTGTGTCTTTTAACTTCTGTCCTTCTCTTGTTTTCTTTCTCTTTTCTTTACTCCGGACAGTTTAGCCATCGTGACTCCAAAGTTTTGTGCTCACCACAAACAAATGTTTTAATATATAAAGCATTATGTGGGGATTTATGATGAAGTAACTGAAAACGTGTGTGTTTTTCTTTACCTCAGCTGACGTTGTTATTGTATTTCTTTCTGCGGATTGATGTAACATGACTTGTTCTTAACGTCTGCTCTACAGAAATAACAGAACGCATAATATCCAAATTGACCAATCAGAATCGAATATTCAACAGAACCGATTTCAGAAGCTGTGTACTAAGTACGGGATAATGTACAACGACAGTACGCCTCGTTAGTGTTTACTTCCTGTCTTCTTCTGTTGATTTATCTGACGTCCAGCGCTCTGTCTTTTACCCTCTTTCATTCTCTCTCTTGATCCTCCTTAGCAACAGTCATTATTGTTGCTTAGCAGCGGTGTGTTATCGAATATTAACAACCTCTGAAATGTCCAATTTGACCAATCAGGATAGAGGACTCAACCAAGCCGTGTAATAATAAAATAATACTTCACCTTACAGGTGGGTCACCTGATTGTGCCCCTTGGTCATGTGACTTATGTCCTTTTGGTGATCTATGAGTGGTGACATCACAACACACCATCACAACAGTGGTGTTGATATTCATGTAGGCTTCTTATTTATCTTCTGTCTCTTCCGTATATTATGGCTGTTTGACACTTAAAATATGAAATCCTCTGTCATGTCACCCAGCTGTGTTTACAGTGGTTCTCTGAGGGAATCCTCTCCTTTGTCTCTGAATGAGGTTACAGACAAACTGACAGCAGCATCACAGAGAAATGAAGCTTCAGAGGGAGAAGGAAACATCTGAAGCTCGTTCATTAGGCTCAATAATTTCCGAAATGCCATCAGGCATGCTGTCATATTAACCGGGAGGAGGAGTGTGTATCCCTCCATCTAATGTTGCCACAGTAACGGTAATCCCTTTCATCCTGCCGGCATGACGCTGCCAGCCTCCAAAAAAACACACACACTCACAAACACACACTCACACAACGAGCTGAGATAAAATAAACGGTTTACCTGTTTTATTTAAGAGCAACTCAGTCCGTTTTCTCTACATCACTGAAAACAACGGAGGATTTCTGCTCCTCTCAGCGACAATTTCGCCTTTTTTTCCCTGTTCAGCTTCTACTTCCTCCTGCCTCAGCGAGTCCGCTAGGTGCAGCGTTCTGATTGGCTGCCGACGTTCCACTTCAAATCAACACGCGCTCCTATTGGCTGCCGACGTTCCACTTCGACTCAAGACGCGCTCCTATTGGCTGCTTTCCTTCCATTAAGCCCAGCCCTCGGTATGAGACATATTTGTCGAGGGCAACGGGTTCAACGACTTAATTAGCCGGAGTGCTCCTCTGTTAAAGCGTTTTGCCCTTGCCTTGTTTTTATGTGCTGCCCACCGTCTCTGTAGGATTATAAAAGGCCTTCCTCTTAACGACACTGTGTCATTTCATGCTTCAATTTGGTGATTAGACCCGCGTTTTGGCGAGTTTTATGGAACTTGATTTATGTTTCTGCCGATGCGCTAAAACATCTGCACTGAGGTGCTGAGGGTTTGTCAAACGAGGTGATATGGATTCAAAGCCAATGAGGGTTTCATTCAGCAAAAAGCTACAGGAAGAATCAAGGTGACCCAAATGAGACAAAACTGCCGCCCTGATTCTGTTCCTCAGGGGAAGGGATTAAGCAAAAGGCTATAACTAATTCTGATTATTAATTAGCATGGGCTGCTTTGTGTTAATGATGCTGATTCAACAGATTTACATATATCAATAATTGCAGCCGCTTCTTAATCAAGCCATTTAGGAGGATTTTAACGCCTTGTGGTGCAATTAAAATGTGTAAAGTATAACTATATCACTACTGCTGTTTGTTTAATAAGTTGGTTTATATAACACTGTATATTCCAATAGATGCATTAAATGAAACATGCTCTTGATTTATATCCAATCAGTGTTGTTTCCCACAATGCACCACAGGATATGATTAATCACAACGTGCAGTAGGTAATTATTATCTAAACTCGTGCAAAAGTTGCAAAACATTATTCTTATGGTAGAGAATATGTTTGATTTTCGACTTCTTATATAATACTCGATTGTGAGATTTTGTTCAGACTATTTGTTATTTTACCAACTTTGTCAATTTTAATTTGTAGATTTCTCCTAAATTCACAATAAGCTAACATAAAATAAGGCTTATTTTGCATATTTAAACAAACGACTTTCAGAAAACGTAGAATATATTACAGTAAAGGTGTTTCTAAAATGAGATATTTCTCATAGTGAACCAGATATCTCAACTTCAGGAAATCTTACATTCACACAAGTTTTATTCCTCTCTATGTTCTGGACATTTTTGCAAAGGGGATTGCTCAGATATAATTCAGAGCCTCATTTATGACACATTTCGTTCCTAAAAACATGGCAAACAATTATTTATTTTGGACATTGTCAGTGTGTTCTGAGTCTCCTCTGTAAGCACCTGCATGTCAACAAAATAAAAACAAAACAATTTAACCCGGCTTCCTTCAATGTTCACATTTCCCTGCTGGAAATATGCTGTATGCAAATGAGCACACAGTTGATATGAAAATGACTCATTTGCATATTTAAATATAACATTTCAGAAACTTGTAAAACAGAAAATAGAAGACATTACCTTCTTACATTTCAATAATTGCATTTATTTTCTGTTGTTAGACAGGAAAGGCGACCAGAGGCTCTCAACTCATCAGTATTTCGAAAATCCACAACATTAAGCTTTAAAAATGTCAAGTATTACAAATCCAGTGTGTGTGCCAGCCATGTGAAACACTCAGTATGCAATGAATGGGTGCAATGAACTTGTAGTAATCCTTTAATTGGTTAAATGAGAATATCAGTCTACATAAACATTAGTGGGGACATATTACAGACTCACTATGAGCTAATTATGGGGATGTGTGTCTTAGTTTGATTGTTTACAGTCAAATTGCTTAATAATAATAATAATAATAATAATATACCATTGCACGCTGTACTCTTTAGTCAACTGGACATCATTATCAATGCGCAGATCACTGCACTGGTACAAACTCATCTATACCGCTATGCTTGGACTGCTGCCCTTCTACATATCCACTTACATCTCACACAAACAGTAGCTATAGCCTACGATCTCAAAATGACATCACTCTGTCCGTCCCCTCAGTACGCGCGGTGCTTGGGAAAAAAGCCATATCATACTCTGCCCCCTCGACCTGGAACACACTTCAGCAGGAACTCAAGCTGACCAGTTTGATACCCATCACGGATTTTAAACTAATTTTAAAAAAGCTGGAGAAATCATCTGTGGGTGTTTGCACCTGCTATATCTGAATACTTTATATGGATTTCAATGACTACTTTTTTTACGATGTTGTATTTTATTGTTGCCTCTGTGTTTAGTGTCCTGTCTGTCTGTAACTTTGTGTGGTAGTGTTACCACTGACAGGTCTCTCTTGCAAATGAGACCTTGTGTCTCAATGAGATTTTACACCTGTATAAATAAAGGCTAAATAAAAAAATAATATAATAATAGATTTAATTGATATTGCGCCTTTCAAGGGACCCAAGGCTGCTTTACAAGTTACGAGCAAACAACAAACAAACAAATAAATAGCACTTGTTTAGCAGCAGGCGGACTGTGATGGGTTAGGGTTCAAAGGCCACGGTGAACAGGTGAGTGTTTAATGCTTTAGGCTCTTTTATTTCCCTAAAATAATACTCAGGGCCCATGTCATGCTTTTCCGGTTATTACCCGTCCCCTTGTGTGTTATGAAGGTTTTTCTGCATGTAAACGGTCTGCAGAGTCACCAACCCTCAAAGTACACCCTGTAGCGAGTAAAACTCTAACACAGAAAAGACCTGTCTATGCTGCCCCAGAACGCCTCGTTGGAGATTTCTCTTTTTCCATTGTTTGCTTCCTGGGTTCTGTGACGTGTGAACACCCAAATCAACAACAAATGACCGGATTGGCCCAAATGGACCAATCCGCGGAGCACCTCACACACCAGGATCCCTTGGCTAACTAACAGGGAGTCCCCATTGACTTGCATAGAGCTCCCTGAACGCTGATAATAGACGAGTTGGGATGGCGGAGAAATGCTCTCTGCAGACCCATTCTCTCTGCAGACCCATTCTCTCTGCAGACCCATTCTCACAGCGTTATAAACCTTTTTCTTACTCAATATCAAGCCACACTTATTGTTGTTACTTCGGCTGTGAGTGTTTGTGTGTGCTCAGGATGAGTTTCGCTGTGTCTCGCTGTATCGCCGAACCGGAAACCTGTCCGCTCCTCGCAGCAGCTGGCAGCAGCTCGAAGCAGCGGCAAGCAGCAACGAGCCTCGCAACGAGCCTCGCAACGAGCCTCGCAACGTCCCGACCAATCAGAGCACACTGGGCTCACAGGGAGGGGGAGGGGGGGGGGGGCAGGAGCTCCAACAAATGTTGATACTCAGATTACGTTACTGATTACATTTTTTGACATGTAACTAGTTGTTGGTGGGAGGCGTGTGGTGCAGTGGATGTGTGCGTTGGTTTTCGGATCAGGGGGTCACAGGTTCAAACCCCACTGCAGTCAGCATGTTGTTGTGTCCCTGAGACACTTCACCCCAAATTGCTCCTGTGGTGATTGACCACAGTATTGAGTATGTAAGTCGCTTTGGATAAAAGTGTCTAACAAGTGACATGTAATGTAATGTTATTGTAACGGATTACATTTTTAAAGTATCCCAACCAATGCAACAAAGCCTCTTGGTATAGTCTCTAAAATCTCGAGCTGCAGTTTTCAGCCCACTGTAAAATATCTGTTAATTTAAACAATGCAGTGTCTTTATGCGCATTAAACCCGTGCCCTTTGACACACATAGTTTAAATCCATGGCAAATTTGGAGCCCAGGCGCCATGTGCTGTTCCCTACAGACACTCAACATTAAAACACACAAACATCCCATTAAAACCACCAATGACAGCTCATCGCAGCGAAACTGGGAGGGGAGGGGGGGGGGGGGGCTTTTGGGTGGGTGGAACATGTGAGTGTATAGAAAAGGGGGATGCTGCACAGGGTATGGGGGGTTTCCTTTAAGATGTAATCTGTTACAATAACTAGTTACATGTCAACAATGTAATAATAAAAAAAGGGAATACAATAATACGAAAAAATTATAACAGAAAAAAAGTTTAAAAAATAATATATAAAATAAATAAAATAAATAAAATAAATAAAATAAATAAATATAATTGATTAAATTAATAATAGTTCACAAATACTGTTTATGCTTGATCCAAAGCATAGACTGTATTGTTGTTAAATACATCAAGTGTCCACCTACTGCTTGAAAAAATAAATGTATTTAAACTAAAGAAGAATTAAAGTAGCCTAAATAAAAACCATCAAGAAAATTAACTCAGTACAACATATCGATCTTTATTTCAAAAATGCATTGCGATACTCTAATCCAATAGGTAATCTGATTACTTTTCAATGTAATCGAATACAGTTACCTTGTCTTTATATCCGGATACATGTAATCCATTACTCCCCAATCCTGCCTGTCCACCACATTAAAACACTGGAACATCCCATTAAAAGCACCAATGACAGCTCATCGCAGGGATGCTGGGAGGTGTGGAGGAGGGGGCTGCTTTTTAGTGGGTGGGACATATATATGAGCGCTATAGAAAAGGGGGATGCTGCAGCCCCTTCATATCTCACTCCACCCAGCAGCCCTAGAATAAAAACCACCGGTGACGTGCGCGCAGGGAAGCACCCAGCAGTATGTGCGCGCCCACGGGAGGGGCCGACAGAAAATGGCGAGTCTGTGCAAAAGGCAGCAATGCACGGTAGAGAGGCGCGGCTTTCGGCAGGAACTTGACTCTTGGAGGCACAAACTCATTCACTGTGTAGGTAAGCTCGCTTGGCATTGTGTGTGTGAGTGTGTGTGGTAAACTGTGGGTTTATAGGTTGGTGTTGGTGTTTTTCACGCGGCTGTATAATGTCCAACTGGAAAAACCTATATGCTGTACATGGAGCTGTCATTTTTTGTTACGCGCGGCTGTTGCCTCCCACCGGACGGATCCAAAAAAGATTGAAGTTTTTCGGGATGGACTCTTCCTGTTGACAGGTGTTCACGTGCACTCTCTGGCACCTGTGGGGCAGCTCAGTTGTGTTTTATCCACATTATGGGCTGCTTTTGAGCCACGGGAGTATTTTTATACATTATTCCATAGCTGTTTATTTATTGTAAGCAGGGCATGTCACGTGGTTCAGATGGAGCTGCGCCTCAGCCAATCAGATCCTTCGCTATAGGCAGGCTCGTGCCCGAGTGCGCGCCGCTGGGTTGAGTTTTTGGTGGTGGTGGTGGCGCGCGCTCTCAATCTCCAAACATGACTCCCCCCTCCTCCCCCCCTTCCACTTCCCTGGAAATCGGCTTTTGGGAGCGCGCATTGCTGCATTGGGGAAATAATTTTGTATTTTAGGGGGGAGGTATATAGGCGGGGGTCGACATGCGTCTTTATTTTTCTCTAAACCGGGGTTTGTACTTGTTGAAAAGCCGCTGCTGTTTGCTGGGAACTCTGTTTATGATGTTTGCGCGGCGCACTTAGAATAAAACACATTTATGAATTATTATGTTGTAATGTTTCTGACAGTATGGCACTGCAGGGACAATTAAAAAGCAGCGGCCATGACGTGTGTCTTTGTCTTGTTGAAACATTATTGACCTCTCCCTGATTTCCTCATTAGTTCGTTTTATTTTGGATTTCCTCATCCATACATCTCCACATCCCCCCCCCTCCCTCCCTCCTCCACCTCGGCACCTCCACCACCAACAACCCTCCGTTTCTGGTGTATTTCATTAGCTCAATTTAATCCGGTTACATCGACCCATCCCGATATTATGGCCAGATTATGATCCACTCTTCCCCTCTGATCTTTTAACCTCTCCGGGTTTCCTCGGCTCTTAATCTGGCTTTTATCTGCGCTATGGATGTCGGGGTGTTGCAGCTCTACTTGTTTTTGGATGCACTTCTGAGTCCAGATGTTGCGCGTTGAACTGTCACCTACTTACCCATCCAACCGCTGCGTAATAATAACCCACATGGCCTGAATCCGAGTAGGCTAGCGGGGCTTTTTAGTACAAAAAAAACCCTCCGTAATGAGAGGATATAGTGTCAAATTAAAAGGTTGGGTAATCTCTGACCTCCAGCACAAAGCCGTCAGGAATCACAATCAGTTGTGTAAACAAAAGGCACCAAAAGGCTTTCCTGCTCCTGCATCAGTTTCATCATTTAATGTGGGATTTTACATTGTGATTATAACCCCAACATGAGTTTTCACTCAGCAAAAGTGAGCTTTAATCTTTAGTAAAGCTTCACATATCAATAATAATAATAACACTGTCTCCTTTCTGCCTACATTTATATTTCAATTAGTGATATTTAAATGCTTTCTGGGTCATTTTGTGTGAGTTTGAAGCAGCAGAATCATGTTTCCTGCCCTTTTTAACACATTTTGGAGAGCTGGAGTGAAAAAAAGCATCTATTTAATTCAGTTTTCCAAGTACTCTCATCTCCTTTAAGAGAAATGATACAGATACCATGAGAAACATGCTGTAATCTCACTGTTGTGCACCTTGAATCCATATCACATTGATACCACAGGGGATGACAATGCCACAAAGCAGAATAATGAATGCACAGTTGGATGTTGCAGCTTGGTGTGTGTGTGTGTGTGTGTGTGTGTGTGTGTGTGTGTGTGTGTGTGTGTGTGTG
>NW_022987593.1:17978573-17991073 GCF_902827165.1 Trematomus bernacchii
CAGTTGTTTTAACACTGACACCATGTGGGTTCATGCACAGTATATTGTTGTTTGGACCACACACACACACACACACACACACACACACACACACACACAGACATAGTGCCGCTGAGAGGTGTGCAGGAATGTTTACTTGGACCCGCCTTTAGTGAATTCCTACTTATTCTTCCATAATGGCTGCTTTTGTGTGGAAGGTCATATTTGAGCAATTCTTTTTTTGGAGAATTTGATCAACAGCATAACGGAGCCTGAGTGTGTGTGTGTGTGTGTGTCTGTGTGTGTGTGTGTGTGTGTGTCAGTGTGTGTGTTCTTTTGTAAGAACCCGTTTGAGAAGCATTTTTGGGACGTGAGGACATTGTGTTCACTTCTCTGTGTGAGACTTCAGGTTCTTCTGGTGGCGATTAAACTCAGGGATCTGGTTATTATTTTAATGACTATAGTCTGAAATCTCTAATGGAATTAAAATAAAAGTGTGTGCCATTCAGACCGTCATTAGCCATGAATTAATACTAAGTAGCACCTCGGTATATTCGTGAACAAGAAGAAGCGGCTAATGAGATAATAATGGAGCGGAGCAGTCGGTTAAGCAGCGCTAAGCTGTCACGGTTCAGAGTTAAAGGGACAGACCGTCTGCCGAGGATCACCGAGGAAATAATCTGCAACTTTGTCATGTAAATAAACGTCTGTCAGGTCGTTCCCTCTTCCCCTGGTACAGAAGTAGAGATATCAAAGCTCTTCCATTTCAGCAGGAAGTCGTGCACTGATCTGTATCCATTAGTTCATTAGCTGAAAGGTCTTTGGTTACTCTTCTGATGCTGGAAGGACCAAAATCAAGTGGTTTTTCGAGCAAAAATGCAAAATGTTATCTATAGCTCGAGCTTATCTCTGCTTGTATATGTTTCATATAATCGAACACTGAATATCTGACTCAAAGAATACATAAAAAGCTCTTCCACTGCAGCAGGAAGTCATGCACTGATCTGCAGTGATTAGCAGAATGTTTTTTTGGTAAATGTTCTGATTATAAATTCATCGGAAGTCAGTGATTTTGCAAAAATTCCAATTATCATCTCCAGCGGCGCATCTCTGCTTGTCTCAGTTTTATATGATTGGATATCTTACTTGAGGAACAAGGTGTGCAAGATGTCCCCTTTTTGTCTTGGGGGTTATCATTTCTCAAAATGTTCCCAACAAACGTCCACTTAGACTTCAGGATGAACTGATGCAACGAGAAACTGGGGATCATTGAAGAAATAATCTAAGAATTATGGTTATAAAAAGCTGTTCTACTGGAGCAGGAAGTCATGCACTGATCTGCAGTGATTGGTTGATTGACAGAAAGATTTTTGGTAACTCTTTTTTACATTAAATTCATCATTAGCCAGTGATTTTTCAAGTAAAATGCTAATTATTACCTACAGCTCCAGATGTATCTCTGCTTCTCTCTCTGACTGATAACACAAGATATTGGCTTTCTTTTCTCTGGGCTATTCTGGCACACTTCGTTCATTATTATCTCACGTTTTATTGACCAAATAATACATATTTCTACGGTTTTCTGCACCGTTCTCTGAAACACCTTGTGATCATGTCTTTAAATATGGCACTACCGTCCACTTTGACTCAAAGATTAACTGATTAAAATGTAAATGTCAAGGGTCACTGTGAGGCTCACAGCCGCAGCCATAACTCAAGAACTTGCTAATTATAACAATTTCACTAAAATATCTTAAAGGAGGAAATAATAAAACTGCAATTTGACCGGTCCGTGGCATTTCTTCTGCAAAAGTATTTCTTTCTCAAAAGTTTCAATTTAAAAACAAGGAGAGAATAGATCAATTAAAAAGCATAAACACTTAAGGAAGATTAAAATGTGTGTGTGTGTGTGTTGTGTGTGTGTGTGTGTGTGTGGTGTGTGTGTGTGTGTGTGTGTGTGTGTGTGTGTGTGTGTGGTGTGTGTGTGTGTGTGTGTGTGTGTGTGGTGTGTGTGTTGTGTGTGTTGTGTGTGTGTGGTGTGTGTGTGTGTGTGGTGTGTGTGTGTGTGTGTGTGTGTGTGTGTGTGTGTGTGTGTGTGTGTGTGTGTGTGTGTGTGTGTGTGTGTGTGTGTGTGTGTGTGTGTGTGTGTGTGTGTGTGTGTGTGTGTGTGTGTGTGTGTGTGTGTGTGTGTGTGTGTGTGTGTGTGTGTGTGTGTGTGTGTGTGGTACCCCCTGGGCATGGCACTGGACAAACCACTGCTGCTGCCCACAGGTGCACCCTGGGAAATGTAGTTCCTGATAGAGTGATACAGATGGGTGAAGTGGATCAAACGAGGGTGAGGAAGAGGAGGAGGGGGGGAAGAGAGTGTTTAGGAAGGTTTGCTGCTCTCATAAAACGGGGAGGACCCATGTCGGTTGAGGTTTGAACAGGAAATGATTTGCAATTCAAAGAGAAAGAGACTCGTTAGGACCCGGCCTTGAAATAAGAGACGCCGGTCAACTGTGCTCTTTAAAAACAACAATTAAAGCCCCGTCTGTAATTCAGTACATGTTTGTGATTTTGAAAGCATTAATGTGAAGATGAATCAAAACTAAAAGCTTCACAGAAGTTAATTAACCAGATATGATCATTTAGATTTACAGGTAAAGTTTTTATTAAATCTTGTCTTCAAAATAACCTTTTTATAATTCTGCATTCATTTAGACAACAGAGCGTCTATGAAGAGATTTGCCAAATTACAATAACATTGATTTACATTAGGGAATATTTGATCAAACAATAAGAAAACATAATTATGCTTTTTATTACTTTGTATATGAAGAAAAGTTATAAACAGATTGGGAATTGATGAACAGCACAAAAGAAAGGTGTTGCGGCTTTGCACCAGTAATGCGTCTCTTCTGCTTCATGGTAGGAAGTATCATTGAAGTATCACGGATAACACCGGTTTCCTGCCAGTCGAATAATTGATTTCAAAATACTGCTGCTGGTTTATAAAGAATTGAATGGTTTAGGCCCGAAATGCATTTCTGACCTGCTGATGAACCTTCAGGTCTGCTTCCCGTCACCTGAGTCAGAACTACACAGGTTCAGTTATTATGCATGTGGCGCAGTGGGTTGTGCGTTGGTGTTGGGATCAGGGGGTCACAGGTTCAAACCCCACTGCAGTCAGCATGTCGTTGTGTCCCTGAGACACTTCACCCCAAATTGCTCCTGTGGGGATTGTCCACAGTATTGAGTATGGAAGTCGCTTTCCAGAAACCTGCAGGTCCTTTTCAATCCAGGCTGAAGACTTTTCTGTAAGACTTTTATATTTTAAAATCTGACTTAAGATATTTATCTTTCATCAAAGGAAGCAGTTTATCCTGACATTAGATAATCCCATCTCGTAGAACGATTGCCTTTCTATCTTCTTAACTGACTTCAACAAAACACTCTGCCCCTCCGTGTGAGGTCGGCCCAGACCCTAGGGGTTTTAAAATCCTCACTAAAGACTCACTTCTTCTCTCTGGCCTTCTAGTCAGAGCGGAGCACGACACCTGACTATTCCCTGGGTTTTTGTTTTGTATATTTCTGTTGTAAATTATTGTCTTTTATTGTGATTGTAGTAAAGTGTTTTTATTACATGTACAGGACTTTGGCACTTTTAAATGTGCTATATAAATAAAACTTGATTTGATTTGAATAGTGCTTTGTCTCATCACTGCTGGCAACAACAGAGGCTCTCTCAGGTGTAGGTGTTCCATCTCTAAAATGTCTCCACACGCAGTGAGTAATAAACGACAAGAATCAGAATGCCATTTTATTGTGCAAACTTTGCGTATACCACATAACAACACAAGCACTGTTTTGAAAATGTAAAGAAATCCCCCCTTCGCTGAATCTGCAGAGTGCACTTTTAAATACTTATTTTATGATTCATGATGGAACCGGGGTCTCTTTTCACTTTTTCTACGGTATTGCGGTTTATAAAAAAATCACAACACACGGTATACCGCCCAGCACTAATTGCTACACTGCATTTCAGCATCAAATATCCAACGAAAATCTGCCTTATGATCAAAAAACTTTAAGATATTGTTATTTTTTATAGAAAAAAGCAGTAAATTCTGACATTTGAGAATCCCAACTCTAAGAACGATTGCCTTTCCATCTTCTTAACTGACTTTAACTCAACACAATAGTGCTTTGTCTCATCACTGCTGGCAACAGCACTATACAGGCTCTCTCAGGTGTAGGTGTTCCATCTCTGAAATGTCTCCACACGCAGTGAGTAATAAACGACATCCTGATTTTTCTGCGAGACTCGAGACGTTTCTTCAGCCCACCTTAACTCCCACCTCTCCTTTCTGCAGCCTGTCATTCTCCGGGTTATTTTCTCCTGCAGACTGCCTGCTGCTCATGTGTAGGTGTGCACGGTCACATACATGCACTCGTTGTAGACTTTTTTTTTTTGTTTCATGCATGAATATAGCATTGTTTGCAGCCGAAGCGGGTTTGCTGAAGAAAAGCCTGAATCTTCTCCCACAGAGTATTCAGTGTTGTGAAGAGTCTTCACCTTGAGGTAATGGAGAGACTCTCACAAAGGCCTCACATGCAGTGTTCGATCCTTGCATGAGATTAGAAAAGCAACCTTTGTTCAGAGCTGAGATTTCAATATTCTCTGTCGGCTCTGAGCAAAGTCAAGCTGAGAAATATACACATTTACAATGAAATTAAAAAAGGAGAAAACGGCAAATCCTTACGTCGAAGAGCTCGAACGAGAGGGGTTTCTGAGCGGGTGAATTGACTGATTCAGATCGAGCTCAGATTTGATAAAAGGCTGTTGAACCCAAACTCAAGCTGCAAGTATTCGTTTTTTTGTTATAGATTATTGTGCAGATTGTTTTCTCAATTGATCGTTTGCTCTAGAAAACGTCATCAAATCATGTTCATTTCATTTTGTCCCTTACTTACTGTCATCACAGCTGCCAGTTAGTCGACACAGCAATCTACTATCAGAGAAACACATTATCTGACATCTTCATACCGTCTAAATATGACTTTTTATACAATTTCTGTAAATGTAAGATTTATCAATTATTTCATATTTGCAGTATATATTATATTATATTTGCACTCTTTTCATTCTGAACTGCAGCTATACTACTGCACACAAATGTCCCTCAGGATAAATCAAATGTTATTTTCTCAACGATAATTTGGGAATTAAATTTTTTTTAAACTGTTTTCAAAAATACATAAATGAACGAATAAATAAAAAACAATCCGGCTAAACTCATGGAAGCCAAACGTTTACAGACGTACACATATTTTATATTTTAACTCTACCACGCCCTCTGATTAATGTACAGTTGTTAGTCATTAGTGTTGAACAAAACAAACCTGGCAACCCTTTGCAGATAATTTATGATAATATCGTGCAGCGGGACGGGTAAATTATTAAATGCACCTTGACACTAGCAAGCCTCTGCATCTGGCTCTTACCCGGCATACTGTACACACACACACACACACACACACACACACACACACACACACACACACACACACACACGCAGGGTTACTGTACATGCAGATGGTGGTAAGTGGAGGTGACGGGCCAGCTGTGCAGCGTGAGGATCTCTGCAGGTCACCGTGTCTCCCTCAGTTAGGTGTCCACATACATACACACACACACACACACACACACACACACACACACACACAGACACAGACACAGACACAGACACACACTGCAATGAAGCTGAAGGTCAAGCATCCAGCGTCACCGCCGTCGCTCCCATCAGGAGAAATGTCACTTGTATTTTTATCTCGTCCTCTCTTCCTCATCCCTCCTTTCTTCTTCTCTTTTTTTAGTTCACTTTCTCTTCATCTGTATCGCTGTAGTCTTGTGTAGTGTTTCTGTCCAGCAGTGTGTCGTAATGATCCAAATTAGCTTAAATAAGAATAGCTTACCAAGTTGCTGCAAAGGAGAAAATGGAGCCAAATCCTTAATACATTCAGTCCAAAGTGTCTCACTAATTTGTTTAGTTAATTCCCTAGACAGAATATATTCAGAATAAACACATAAATAAATTAAATGAATAATAATGCATTTTATTTATGAAGCCACTTTACAGTCATCATGTTTGCATCCTTATTCTCATTATCATTGAAAAATACATTAAAATGATTGCGTTGAGATTTCGTTATGAGGATATGTACCAGAAAGATATTGGAATCCGTTAAATACGACAGGTCTTCATTCAAGATATTATTGACACATATTTTACCTCGTGTGATTTGAATATTTCCCTGGCCTCGATCACAGTTCAGATTAAATGTTTCTTAATTGTGCAACTCTCATATTTGTCATTCTGCCACTTTTTTTTTTGGATGCACGAATAACAAATTCAGAAGGCCGCTGCTCGTTGAAATATCTCTTCAATGCTTTCCATTTCATTTCTATCGTATAATGCTCAGCAACCTCGTTTCCCGGTAGATCTTAAAACACCCTGCAGTGTGTGTGTGTGTGTGTGTGTGTGTGTGTATGTGTGTTTCTACGCACACGCACACGCACACACTCAGATTGTGTGAGACATTTCCATCTCAGACTTAATTGAGGCGTAGGCAGGTGGGCTTTTTTTCCTTTCTCCACAATTTCTCTCTGTTGGCGTTTTATTCAATCACTCGTGTGATACTTGTCTTCTACTTGTCTTCTACTTGCTAATATAAAGGTAACGTACGGTTGCAAACGAACACGTATACAGAGCCGTGGCGTGTTTTAAGCAGCTTCTAAAACCCTGTATGAGCATGTGATTTAGTTATTTAGCTGAAAAAAGCTGCATGATTTAGACAAAACAATCTAATTAATTTGTCTTTTATGTGTGTTGTTCAATATTCAAAGTGGGAATTAAATTGTGATTCATGTGAAGCAAATGTTCTCAAAGTAATTGCTTATTCAGCGCTTGGAAAAAACCAAACTAAAAGGGTCCAGCTGATGTTTGAGGTTCAGAGCGTGAGAAAGATGTGTTTCCTGTTGTGACTAATTTAGGGTCATTTGCACGCTTTGCTCCAAAAGCTGCATGAAACACATTTATTTCTGCTAAATTAATTAATGCGACGAGCAATTTGGAAAATGTCAGCTGGCAGAGCCCCAGTTTGGAGATTTAAACAATGAGAGCACTGTGAGGAGCGCAGAGCCGCAGTAATGAATGTAAGGGTCAAAACAGAAGGACAAATTCCTTTGAAACATCATCTAAGAGGTGTGTGTGTGTGTGTGTGTGTGTGTGTGTGTGTGGTGTGTGTGTGTGGTGTGTGTGGTGTGTGTGTGTGTGTGTGTGTGTGTGTGTGTGTGTGTGTGTGTGTGTGTGTGTGTGTGTGGTGTGTGTGTGTGTGTGTGTGTGGTGTGTGTGTGTGTGTGTGTGTGTGTGTGTGTGTGTGTGTGTGTGTGTGTGTGTGTGTGTGTGTGTGGTGTGTGTGTGTGTGTGTGTGTGTGTGTGTGTGTGATGTGTGTGGTGTGTGTGTGTGTGTGTGTGTGTGTGTGTGTGTGTGTGTGTGTGTGTGTGTGTGTGTGTGTGTGTGTGTGTGTGTGTGTGTGTGTGTGTGTGTGTGTGTCCCAAAAACTCGTGGGATGTGAACGCTCTCTCAGCTTAACTCATCCGTACAGCTAATACGAACCTACCGCTGGCATACTTTGGTTAATTTAACCTGAGGAAAGAAGTTGACTACAACTCCCAGGAAGCATTGCGGTGAGAGACATCCAACTCAGCTTAAAATGATCTTGCTGTGCAGCTTTGATTTAATATTAGACGTTCAACAATGTAACACTTGTTGGATAAATCAGAAAATTGAGAATATGAAGGGTTGCAAATAAGAGCGATTTCATTACAACTAATGCAACTACATATTTTTAATGAATCTTTTAATTGTTTAGTACAAAACGTCATAAAATGGTTAAATACCCATCACTATTTTCATGAAGAAATAACTTCAAATTGATTGTTTTTTTCATAGATCCAAAGATAGTTTATTCTGATTTAAAGAAAAACAGACATAAATTCTAAATTCTGAAACAATCTGATATTAAAGAATGATTGAAATGTCTTCATGACTTAACATTATACATTATTTATCTAATCACATACAATTGGCTAATCAATTGATCAACTATTGGTTCAACTTTGGAAATAATCTGCATGAACGTATTGTCTTCTATAAAAGAGTGACAGATAGGGCCAATATTATTATATATTATTTAAAGTATTTTAACATTTACAGACATAACACAGTTGAGTTTTGGATGCATTATTGGCCATTTTGCAAGAGACGCTTGTGATTTGTTGTTTACATGTAAAACTGAGACATTTAAATACAAATATACATTACAAAGCCTAAAGTATCCATGTGTTGAACATCTCTGAGGTTTGCTACGGATGTTCAGGGATTGAGTCTGGCTTTCAGTCGCTGTTAATCCCAACGTTTTGGTTGGGGAAAACTGGGAAACCCATTCCTGTATGGGCATGGTTTTGTGTCGGAGCATTGTCATGTTGAAACAGGAAATGGACACTAACTGTTGCCATAAAGTTTGATTGTCTCGAGTTGGTTCAGGTTTTCGGTTCCCAAAGTGTTTCCTAAGTGTTTTGGACACAAACTGCTCCCATAACCCCAACGTCATTCGCTTTGCAACTCGGACATTTATGCTAAAAGCAGCATGATACGTTCTCTGCGGCTCATTGGCACCGCAGGCTTCTTCTGCAATTCGGACATTTTATCTGCCGGTACTTACACAACAATAGAAGCACTGTGTCGCACTCTGAGGAACAAACACTGGTAAAAGTCAGAGATCAGATCCACAAGGACACACTCATGTGAGTCATATCAAATAAAAACAATACTTGGAAGGAGAAAAAAGGGCATTATTAGAAGGATCTATTTAACTTTTTTTAAACACATTTTCTTTTTGTATTACTATTTACTTGCACTATATTTATCTGTGTTTTGTGTTGCACTGTTGGAGAAGCCTGTGACACAAGATTGTCATCGGCATAACTACAATGTAGCTATGTTTGTATGACTAAATAAAGAACCTTGAACCTTGAACCTTGAACCTTGAGGATCATAAACAATTTGTGCCAAAATGTGTCCGTGTCAACTTCAACAGAAAGAGATGTGATTATGGCGCGGTCACATGTTCTCAGGACACTTAAAGCAGAACTATCATTACTTTTTTATATATATTTAGGGAAGGAATTCATAGAGTTTTTGGATGAAATGGTTAAATGCAATTGTAATCTGGCCAATGAAGCCACAGCCCTAAATATTCACGATGACAGCGGAAAATAAGGATATGAAAACATCGCATTTCAGAAATGTAGTCGAGATGTTAGCTTGTTGTCCATCTGTAAGCTAAGCTAAGCTAACCTCCACTGACCATAGCTTATCATTTTCTGCTTCAACAGAATAAGCATTATCACATGTTGTTTGATGAAGTGGTTAAAGCACTTGTAATGAAGCCAATGACATGACAGCACGGTAAAATAATAGTATAAAAACAGTGGATTTGAGAACATGTAGGCGAGATGTTTGCCTGTTTTCTATGTGCTAAGCTAGGCTAACGATCTCTGTAGCTTCATATTTACAGAGTGGTGTCAAGCTCTTGTCAAACCAATACAAATAAGCTTATTTCTGATAATATAACCCTGTGTTTTCTCTGTTTGTCATTAAGATTATTGGAAAACCACTGGAAAAATGTTCATAAAAATTGGTGGAACAGTGGGCGTTAAGGGACGTTATGTTGTTACTTTTGTTGTTATTGCTAGATTTGTGTTCATGGGGTGTCGAGATAATCAGAGAAAATTGGGAAAATTCCCCTCAAGCTCAAACAACAACTTGTAAACAATATCAACATGTTGTTTACAGGCAAAACAACTTTACAACAATATGATCTTTGTTGCACTCATCTTGTTTCCACATTACCAATTCATCCCATGAAGTTGGAAGAACTAGTGTCCAAAATCGGGAAATTGGACATCAGAGGAGCATGTGAATGCAGCACTGGCTTTGATGAGGTCTTTTTACTTTGAGTAATGATTCCTTACTGTTGTTAGATAACCTGAAAAGCTTTTTAAAAGGATATGCTAAGCTTTAATTTCTAAGCATTTGTATTTTTAGAATCAGACTGGGACTCTCTTACCAAAAACCAGGACGTTTTTGAGAGGTGTTTTTCAAGAAAATGAAAGCTGTTCCTTAGATAAACGGTGGTGTGTGTGTTTCTTTATCTGCGTGACATTGTTTTGCAGTGATTCAGTTTGGGCTGTGGTTAATGAGTCGCGAACATTTTGTGAACTAAGGTGTGTCACGGCATATCAGCAGCTCTTTGGACCGTCCACCTTTGGACCGGAGACAAATTGGGCAGGAAGCGGTTTAGGGAACAGTTCAACGATACACACACGGCTATAGTGTGTGTGTGTGTGTGTGTGTGTGTGTGTGTGTGTGTGTGTGTGTGTGTGTGTGTGTGTGTGTGTGTGTGTGTGTGTGTGTGTGTGTGTGTGTGTGTGTGTGTGTGTGTGTGTGTGTGTGTGTGTGTGTGTGTGTGTGTGTGTGTGTGTGTGTGTGTGTGTGTGTGGTGTGTGTGTGTGTGTGTGTGTGTGTTGTGTGTGTGTGTGTGTGTGTGTGTGTGTGTGTGTGTGTGTGTGTGTGTGTGTGTGTGTGTGTGTGTGTGTGTGATGTGTGTGTGTGTGTGTGTGTGTGTGTGTGTGTGTGTGTGTGTGTGTGTGTGTGTGTGTGTGTGTGTGTGTGTGTGTGTGTGTGTGTGTGTGTGTGTGTGTGTGTGTGTGTGTGTGTGTGTGTGTGTGTGGCTAACTAGATGAACATTCCTCCATATTAGTGATAATATATCATCAAATATTAATGTGTAGCCTCCTCTGCTGCTGTGTCAATATTGAACTCAGGAGCTGATCTACCTTCCTCCCCCTCTCTCTTTCCCTCTGACACACACACACAGGCAAACTAAGGGTGCGCTGCAGACCTTTGATTTGCAAAAAGGGAAATATTTATGGCCAGTTGTTAAGCTCTCCCGTGTGCTGTGGCCGTATGGAAGTTTATTGAAGTCAAATGTTTAGAGAGGGTACAAAGTTTCCGAGTGGCCAAACAGTGTTCCTAAAACATCCGTTTCTGTCCTTGACGTCATTTGGCACAAAAATACCTTTTCCAATCGACTTATATAGATTTTTTTAGGTAAACCAAAAGCCCAATACAATCATTTGAATATCCCTGATTTAAAGAGGACATTAGGCCTGTGTCTCTACTGGGACATGTCTCCATGCTTTAATGTTCAAAAAGCTCTTTATTGTTCTCATACTGCCTGTGCTGCAGCACCTCTTTTCACCCTCTGTCTGAAACCAGAGCCCAGTCTGCTCTGATTGGCTAGCTGGCCGGCTCTGTTGGGATTGGTCAACCCCTTAAAGATGTCCCGCCCCTTCACGCAGAATGTGTTTTTGTAAGATGACTTTTGAAGCAGCCATATATTCATATGTGGGTGTGGGTGTGTGGGTGTGTGTGTGTGTGTTACTTTTCGAGTAATTTTCTTTACATTTACAGACTGTGCTTTTCTGCTTCAGAGCATAAGAAAATGTCAAGTAATGCACTATAATTAAATGACTGTATGACGGACAGTATAATTAGTATATTAAAGTGCAGTATATAAAGATCAACTCAATGTTAAACTGAAGAGTAATGTGCGCACTGAAGTCATTTTTCAACCAAGTATTTCTTTCCGTTGCCCGACAGGTTCTGCTTAGCGCTCATTTTGATGCGCATTCGTAGGAAAACGCACAAACTTTTCGTAAGATATACAAAGCATGTTAATATTTGTTTCGGGTGGTAAGGTGAGGAGGTTTCGGGTGCCTGGTGGTCTGTGGACATTAATCTCTCTGGTGGAAATTGTCTTCCTGATAACAACCTTAAAACTGAACGAATCCATTTTAATTCAGTCAACTTACTTTAAAGGGGCCTTATTATGCAATTTGTTTGGGGGGGGGGGGTTCCCTTTCCTGTAGTGTGTGTGTAGGTTTTTGTGCTTGTAAATGTCTGCAAGGCTAAAATCCCTGTGTTCCCTCCAGAGGGAGTTTCTCTCCCACACACTCCCCATTTTAGTCCCAGTTCATGGTGAAGCTAAGCATTCACAATAGTGTAGCACGTTGAATAAAATCAAAGACCTTTTAGATATTTGAGTCCAGTCCTTAAAAAGTGGTCATATGTGTCAAACACTAAAAAACACCGAATTATAATCTTCACAGTAAATAAATCAGCATGTTCTAAAAGTACTGTTCCCTGGACACACACACACACACACACACACACACACACACACACACACACACACACACACACACACACACACACACACATACACACACACACACACACACACACACGGCGAACAATCCTCTGTGTGTTTTAGGGGAATTTCTGTCATTGAATCATACATCACTTCTAATGTGTGTCTGCTGTCTGTGAATCAGCTCTTTGTCCGTCAA
>NW_022987593.1:17998573-18088573 GCF_902827165.1 Trematomus bernacchii
AATGAAACCTTTTTGTTGCCGTTGTGATGTATATACCCTTTGTCTTTACACTCGGATGTTAGATTTCTTCCTGTTTCAGGCAAGCCACAATAGAAACCGTCATCACTGTAGCGCTCAATGGGCTGAATGGTACATGATATAGACTTTGTACAAGGAATCTGGCAGGGTTATGTCCGTTTGATATCCGTTCCAAGAATTTGCGTTCGCACACAACTCCTCAGGGTAATGTCTCGATGATTGCAGGGTTGCAATGCATGCCTGAAAGGGATTTTAACCACCACTCCACTGTTATTGTGAGCCAAAGAAAGCTCTGGCAGCAGATCATACCCTTCTCAAAGTGATTCCTGACCTGTAGCATGACCACCGTGCCAACTCTACACTGTTATGTTGGTTTTATATAGTTAGGGGTGCAAACTAGACGCAGGTTAGTGCTAAAAATAAACCCTTCGTATAGGTAAAAGCTGCTGATTGGCCACATAATGATGGTGAAGTTGCTGCAGAATGCTTACACACCATCGACTAACAAGATTAGACCTCATTTGCTTTTCCATCTGAGCCTCGGATGTTTCTCATTTGATAGTAGAAGAATGCCTCATTTGTGCCGTGGATTATTATAGTTTTTTTTTGGGTTACACAGTGGAGCCATTATGTCTCCCTTTGCAGAGAACTTGATAGTAATTACCAGAGGAAAATTGGGCTCAGAAGCTCGGCGTTAGGAGATAACGACGTAGACAAAGGCTCCGGCTTCACGGCTCTTTGATGCTAACGAGGAGATTCAGCATGTGGTTGTTGACTCGTGTGCCACCGCCACCGCCACACAACTTTCCCACAGTGTTGCTTTTTAATGCTGGAAACTTTGCCACGCGCCGTAACAAGCAGCCTATTACATTGAGCTGCAGGACGCTGTGGTGATGAACCGGGATCAACAATCCACAACAATCACCTCAGATCAAACCCCCCGTGATCCCACCGCCTTTTGTGGAAACGTGTGAAACTGATCCACACTGTACATGCTTTCCAACAGACAAAAGGAGTGCAGTTATATCATCAAAAATGTACCACAAAAGAACATATTCGCACTAACCTCTACTAGTAAATGGCAATGCAATAGTTCTGGTGTTTAGATATATAAGGTTTTTGATGCTATTGGATTACGATTTCTTTTTTTTCTGTGTTCACAGCACTGAGAAATGAAATTCCAGAAATGCCTAAGTTGTTTGCAATCAGTGTCAGAAATGTTGCTTTGAAGAAGTCCCAAATAACAGCCCACAAATCCAGAAATGCTGGGAACGTGTGAAACTAATCCACACTGTACATGCTTTCCAACGGACAAAAGAAGTGCAGTTATGTCATCAAAGGTTTACCACAGAGAACATGTTCTAGCTAACCTCTACTAGTAGATGGCAATGCAATCGTTTGGGTTTTGAGACAGGGTTTTGATGCTATTGATGCTATATGATTGCATTTCATTGACTGTGTTCACAGCACTGAAATATGACATTCCAGAAATGCCGAAATTGGTTGCAATCAGTGTTAGAAATGTTGCTTTGAAAATAACTACTTTCTTGAATAGGTCCCTAATAACAGCTCATAAAGGTCTTCACAAATCCAAAAATGTGGACCTCTTTGGAAACAGTTCAAACTCTTTACAAACCTGAATTGCATTTTAACAATGATGGTCTTGATTCGTAGAGAGACCAAAGAAAAGTAATATCCTAACCTGGTGATTATCCAACCGTGGAAAGTGCTTCCAGTTTGTGCGTTTATAAAGAAACATTCCAGCATTTTACTTTTGCTAAGGAAAAAGAGGCGTACGAGAGACACATTCAACTCAAATATTTGACCAATTTGAAGCAGTAGAGCCTGAGATATACTGACTTTAGTGTCAAGAACGGATCCAGTCCTCAAGACCTAAGAGCTTCTTCCAGATATACAAGATATTAATCAATCTTATTTAACGTGATTTGATGTTTGAAATGAGTGGCATGACTCTTAAAAAGTCAGTAACATCTTTCATTGTTACCTTTATGGACTTGTATTCAAACAGGCTTTCCCCAATTTGTCTTTGCTCTTCTGATTATTCATTCAGCATGGCTACCACTTTTCCTCTATTGTGCAGACAAACACAATGATAGTCTAATTGTAGGGCAACACGTCAGCAATAGATTAAGGCATTTTAGGAAAACGCCCAACACATGAGAGCAAAGCTAACCTTTTAGACAGCCAATTTACAACTGCCTTTCCAGTACAAATAGAATACAGAAACACTTATATTGTAGAAACCTTTCCAACCGATTTAGATCTCAAATATATATTTTTTGGTCCGACTCAGGCCGCAGAAGAGATGTTGCCCTTACTGTAAGTTGTAATGGAGTTTTCCAGAAATCAAACATTAATCTGTTTTGTATCAGAACATGTTATATCAAAACATCGTAAAACCTGGTTGAACAAAACCCAAACTATCAGCACGAAGAGAAATCAGTAGATATTAGGGCTGCACGATATTGGAAAAAACTGACATTGCGATATCTTTTTTCCCTGCGATATATATTGCGATATGAAAAAATACAGGAATTGAAGAAAAGACAGTTTTTTTTTGTCCGCAAACCATCTTTTCTTGAACTTTAATGCTATACAATTGGTATTTTTTTTAACAATATTTAACCTGATGAAGGATTTTGGTCATGGACTTCTGGATCTTAAAGTGGACCTATCATGCTATATTTGAATAATATAGTGTAGGACCATACCTATATAAGGCATATTTATACTTTTTTTTTTTCAAAATACCAAACAGATCATGCATTTTAGCCATGCCTCATTTCGCTCAATTTGAAAAATGTTAGCTCTGTTTTTGGAAGTGCTGATTCTGTGAGAACAGCACCATCTACAGGCCTGGCATATGTACTACAGCGTCTCCAGCGCTTTCGAACGGAAATGCCGTGGCTGTCTCCTCCTGATTGGTGGAGTTAGGGTGACCAGATGTCCCGCTTTGCGCGGGACTGCACAGCATTTTCACGACTTTTGGTGCGTCCCGCAAATTGAGACGATGTCCCGCATATTTCATTTTGATTGGCCAAAACGCTTTTCTGCGGAGAAAGGCCGGCTCGGTTCGCTGACGGCCGGCACCGCCCATTATTATATGTTTTAAACGGCATTATGTAAGTTGCGCTGACAGGCGACAGAGGTCCAAAGTGTACCCCCCCCCCGTTGACAGTTCATGCGTCAACATTACATTTACATGTCCCACACAAACATACTCTCTGTCCCACTTGTGGCTTTCTGGCACCTGGTCACCCTAGGTGGAGTTGGCCCAATAGCTGTAGCGCCACCGTCCTGACGTCAGGACAGTGTTCAAATCTGGATCAGTTTTGATCAGATCCGTTGCAGCCCCTTTTTTAGAGATTTGGGTATGGAGGAAAATAGAGAGGGTTGTGTTTTCTGACACTTGGTGAGTTCCCTGGAACACCGGGGACACATATTCATATATAAAAGATGTACAAAAGTGCATTTTGCATGATAGGTCCCCTTTAAGTTATCAGAGCAACAAGCTGAGCTAGCTCGGTTATCCTGCTGTGATCTGATCAAGAATGATTGTGATTGGTGGTTTGCTGTGCATGCAGAGCCTGCATGTCACGCACTCAAGTACCGCTGACATGAGAGCCGCGTGAGTTTTCCTTTTGTAGCAAGCAGCAAAATAATTGTAACATGACGTGTTTGAGTTAATTTGCCTACTTAATATCGCACGTCCTAAAAACATTTTTTTTAAATATAAATATTTGGTTTTTGATCGAATTTAGGCGAACAGACCGTTTATCTTGGACTTCAGGCAAAGCTCTCAAGTGCTTGAAAGGTTGAAGATGATCTAAACTTATTTTTTCTCGACTGTGCTGCCCTACATGACCTTGTATCTTCCCTGTACAAACGTTCCAAAGAGCGGCCATTGCAGGCTGAAGGTGAATGAGCAGGTGGATGCAGTTTAAACCTGCAGCTGCACCAAGGTTGTCATGTTTGCTAAAGGTTTGTTGGCGTCCATTATGTGGTAGCAACAAGGTCAGCCAAAAACACAAAAAAAACCTGAAGAATTCAATGGCAGAAGCACAGCCTTGTGTCACCCTCTTCATCTGAAAGGTTTCTGTTTCCAGTGAATTGCAAATTGCTGCCCTTTAGAAATGATAAAGTCTTAAGTGCCTGTTGGAGGCCCTCAGTGCATTGAAGCGAGATGGTCTTTAAAAGGCAAGGTCTCTGTCTTAGTAACAGTTTAAAACCTTTTCTGCTTCTTTTACATTCCCACCTCCCCCCCTGCTTCAAGATAATATTTTAAATTCTTTTCATTCCCCGCTGTGAATAATGTATTCCTGTGACTGAAAAGAATATAATTAGAGGTCGAGAAAAAAGGTAACGCAGCTCTCCTGGCTTTACAAAACGATCAAGTTCATTTAATTTCTTGTCTCATTGTTGACTCTCTTTGACATTCTGTGTTATATTTTTCTCACCCCTTTTTATAGCGACCTTGTTGCTTTATGAAAGACAGTCATGTGGAGAGGAGTTGGCTATAGAAATGAGAGAAGAAAAGAGGGATGCATATTAGAGTTCAATCAAAGGCTGGAGAGTACTTGATGAACTAAAATAAATGAAATTATTTTCTTTACCCTAACCCAAAGAATGCAGAATAAAAGTGCATTTGTCTCTTTAAATCCTGCAGGAGTCAACGCTGACCCATTTTATCTAATCAAGTCAATTACTTTTACATATTTAGTGCTTTGATTCTCATCATAAATGACTTATTGCACTGCAAGGACATGCATACACATTCATTAATAAGTGTGACTGAATAGTAAAACCTTGGACCTTGTGTGACTGTATGGAGAAGCACAAGTCTCTCTGAACAGTGTTACACTTTCTTAAACCGTACGACATCTACAAGATTGATAGTGTCGTAGTAGAGGGACGAAACATGTCGGAAAAGGATTTTTACACTTTGAAGTGAACAGCCAATTAATCCATTGAACACAATTCAAATTGATTGGATTATTATAATTATGATTTTAATTTTGTAGTCTTTGTGCAATTTTGAGCTCCTTAAAATACTCTAAACTCACTGAATTGTACAAACGTGTCCGATTTGCAGCAAAATTACAATGCATTATGGGTTTTGTGACACGCCGTTAAATCCCTCCAAACTTTCACTTAGACAAGTATTTAATAATTTAAATCTTTTATTTATAAGAAAATACCTACTATTTCTGGTTCCAGTTTGTTAAATGTGTTTATTTTACCTTTCCATCATTGAAAAAATTATGTTTGAGCTTTGGACTGTTTGGATTAAACAAGTAGTTATAGGATGTCCCTTTTGGCCCATGGGAAATCATGATTTTTTCTCTTTTTCTTTTGCTGTTTTCAGACATTTTGCAGAGTGAACTATAATGTATCTATCAAAAATCTATAGTTTACAGAGCCCCCCAAGCTGCACGGACAAAACAAATGTAAAAAATGACTTCATTATGCGTGTGAGAAAGTTTCACGTGTGCACAAGCAACTTTTTATTTTCTTTTCCTTGTCACCTAAGGGACTCCGTACTAGATGACCGTTAGTTGCAGCTTCAATTCAAACCTACCAAGATGTTTTGCAAAACGTAGTCTTGTTATTGTGATATCTAACCTTTTAATAAGACTGATATTGTCTCATATGAGCCTTGAGTGTGTCTGGATGTGAGTTGCTTGATTTCTTTTGTTCTCCTTCGATCCTGAAGCTGTTTTCATACAAAGGATCCCCAATCATTAGAATCTGCTCTTCGGTTGTCTCTCATTTGTTGCACATAGATGTGGTAACACCTCGCAGGTGTGAGGATACAGAAATAGACGAACCTGACGACCAGAGAGATTGATGCACGTACGACTGATCGACTGAAACGACTTTCTTTGTTAAACTTCTTCTTCTTGGCATTAGTGTGCATTAGGGGTGGGGGAAATAATCGATACAGCATTGTATCGCGATACTTTGCGTGGCGATATTGTATCGATACACGGATGCCAAGTATCGATATTTTATTATATCAACTTTTTTTTCTTCATATAAACTGTAGCATATCCCTCCGAAAGATGGTCGTATATAAAACAGGAAGTTACGTTAAGACATGTATACTCTCTATTGCAATGAAAGTAACAAAAACAATGCCATCTCCTTTTCAGGTTCAAAGAACACAAATTGGGTTATTTACATAAACTCTTCATATTGCAAATACATGTTTTAACCAGGAAGGGAAGACGGACATGGATATAACCCATGTGATTTGCAATATCGCAATATATCGTATCGCAATACTTAGCATATCTTAGAATCACAATACTATTGTATCGTGGCTTAAGTATCGCGATGGTATCGTATCGTGGAGAGCCTGGGGATTCCCACCCCTAGTGTGCATGGAGTTTATTTGGTATTTTCTGCAGGGTTCAGTTGTTTGAGAAACTGCTTGGTCCATGTGGTGCTGGTTCAGAAGCAATCCAAATCGGCAGCTTTTAAACAAAAGTCACATGACCCAGTTGTATTTCCTCTCCCGCACAGATGTCGTGCCGCCTGTCACGCTGCCAAGTTTAGGGATTTTTGGCAACAGTGGGGAGTCCAAATAAATCCGATTTCCACACCCTTTATCTTTAAATAAGCACCATGGACTTAGCTGTGCTGCATAGAACACGGTTAATACAAATAAATAGCTGCTTTTGTGCAGATCATAATCAGCTGATGTGATTTCATACGCTTAGTTTTATCAGACTAGATTTTCCGGCTACTAACATGCATGTCTTTATAGCATTAAAACAGCTTTTCTATTAATTATTTCTGTGGTGGGGGACTCTGATCCTCCTAATTATTTCGATACGAGCAACTAGAGAGCATCGTTATTATGAGATTTGTATTTCTATTGAATAATAACAGAGAAATAAAGTGTTTTATTTTACTCGAAAATGCAATAAATAATGAATACACCAGTTAAAGGAATTTCCAATCACACAGAAATGTTTTCCTCACTTAACTAAATCTACTTTAACAGCAGCTAGGGCAGCACTATTATGGCCAACATTATAATTATGATTACCTTAAAGGGGACCTATCATGCAAAATGCACTTTTGTACGTCTTTTATACATGAATATGTGTCCCCGGTGTTCCAGGGAACTCACCAAGTGTCAGAAAACACAACCCTCTCTATTTTCCTCCATACCCAAATCTCTAAAAAAGGGGCTGCAACGGATCTGATAAAAACTGATCCAGATTTGAACACTGTCCTGACGTCAGGACGGTGGCGCTACGGCTATTGGGCCAACTCCACCAATCAGGAGGAGACAGCCACGGCCATTGCCGTTCGAAAGCGCTGGAGACGCTGTAGTACATATGCCAGGCCAGTAGATGGTGCTGTTCTCACATAATCAGCCCTTGCTAAAACAGAGCTAGAAATGGTCAAATTGAGCAAAATGAGGCATGGCTAAAATGCATAATCTGTTTGGTATTTTGAAGAAAAAAAAAGTATAAATATGCCTTATATAGGTATGGTCCTACACTATATTATTAAAATATAGCATGATAGGTCCACTTGAAATGATATTGAGTTCAAGATTAATTATCCCAATAATCATGTATTTGAGCAAACACTTGATTTTATTGCCCTTTTACATAAAATAACAGAGCACTACTTCAGGTATGTCTGCACTAAATTTGAACAAAACCAACGTTGCAATTCCTTTTCCTGCAATATATATTATTCTGGGATATGGAAAAATACAATACATTTGTTAGTATATTTTTAATGTTAAATGCATCAAACTGGTCTACTTAGAGATCAAATTATAATTTTTTTAAACAAAAGACAAACTAGAAACACAAATTAAGAAATAAATACCAACATTATGAATACAGAAACCCTAAGACTAGTTCCCCGCCCACCCCTAGTTATCAAAATTAAGCAGCTATCGATTTAATCATAGAGCCATTGGTTAAATATCTATATATTGTAAAGACACGGCAACAAAAGTAAAAACAACAAATCTAGGCAACTTCATGTTTCAAAGACAAACACTCATTTTAAACAATCATTTCCCACTTCATTTAATTGTGGGAAGCCGAAACCCAAATGTTGACTAACTTTGAAGCCCTCATAGGTATCTTACTGCAGTGAATTCAACACACAAACACTGCAGAGCTGAAATAAACTGCGGGGTTTGAAGGCACCGTATGTGTGTTCTCACCCCTGTTGTTTACCGCTTTGGCTGGCAAGTTAATTGGCAGAAAATAAGAGAATCCACCATTTACCATTCACTTTCATTAATAGCTCACTAATCACTAACCACCCCCCCCCCCCCCAACAACAACACTTCTTCCATACCCCTCCCCCCCCCCCCCCCCCCCAATAACAACACTTCTTCCATTTGCACAAACACACACACACACACACTCCCCCCCTCTCCTTTAATTGTTTTTAATTTGTTTCTCGTTAGCACTTCTGCCCCCCCCTCTTTTTTACACAGGGAGTGTTCATGTTGGAAGTCAAATAAATTAAGAAGGGGAAGCAAGAAGAATCAGTTTATTATCATGTACTCGTATAAGGAATTTGATTCGATGTGAATGGTGCATACAGAAACAAATACGTAGCAAAATTTTTTCCTATTTTAAAAGCTTTTTTAAACTATTGTAACTAATTAAAAATAAAACACAATATGTACACATACATATACATGTGTAAGAAACTGAGTACAGTCAAATAAAATATGACAAATATTCAAAGTGGAGAGCTGTGCAGGTTTAAAAATAAGTAGTGTTGAGCAGAAATGTGCAAATGGGTAATGCAGGATTTACAGAATTGAAAAAACAAGATTGGTTCACATGCCCTAATGTTTTTATGGGGTGGATAACAGTTCCTCTCAGTGGGGGTCCCGGGCCTTTTTAATGAGGCAGTTAATTAGCAGACGGGAAGATTTGGTAAAAGTAGGAGTAAAATCTCCACTGGAAGAGCAGAAGTAAAATGCAGAGAGGTAATAATTTGAAGTATTTCCAGGGAAGGAGCACAGAGTCCATCCTCATCCTCCTTCCTGCTCTCCACCACATAATGAAATAATTAGATAATTAGATGAGTAATTGGACTGATTCTTATTTCTCTTTCCTCCCGCTGTGGCATCTGCGCTGCTGCAGAAATGTGAACAGAAAAGAAACCTAGATATCGAGCTGCACCACACCCCGAGTCCAATTCAACCCCAATGCATTATGGCGGGGGGGGGGAAACGGCAAACCCCCAAATTCCCCTTGACCAACCGTTTTCATTTTTAATGCATTGACTCAGTGTGAGAGGAAAGCGATTCGTTACACACGTGCAGTCATACGATGGGCTGCTGTTTGATGTTGGGGGTTGATTCGTCAGCCAAACAGAGAGCTCGACCTACTTTCTTCTTCTTCTTCTTCTTCTTCTCCTCCTTCCTCGAGCCATGACCATGTTCAAATTTTGGAAGTGTGACCGGCCATAGAAGCATAATGTGAAACCTCCTTATCCCCCTTTTTGATGTGAAGTGTGTATCCTTGGGTTGATTCACCTTTCTTGTGAGGCACCGCCCAATTTTGATTGCGTTTAGAGACTCTCTGCTGCATTAATAAGCGAGTGTGTGTGTGTGTGTGTGTGTGTGTGTGTGTGTGTGTGTGTGGATGTATATGTATGTGTGTGTGCAATTGTGTTGCGTTAGTCACAGAAATAGCTGCCAGCGCACATCAGCCTCCTTTGAGCTCATCACCGGATACTTCAGAGAGAGAGAGAGAGATGAGATGAGATTAGGGATTTGGTTTCCAGAGAAGCCGTCAGATTGAATCGACACACTGTGTTTAGGCTGTGTGTTTCATTTTCCTATTTGTGTGTGTGTGTGTGTGTTTTCTGTAGTTTGTTTGAGTCTCTGTGTTTTACCACGCCTTTGGCCAATCATGCACATATTTGCTTTATTCATTTCCCCCTCATTCCCCTGCACACACACACACACACACACACATGTATGCAAACATACACACCCTGCTAGAGGTGGTTGTGACACGCAGTAAACAAGCTTTTATATTTGTATTTGTTCTCACACAGACTAAAATAATGGTTCAATAGATTCACTGAAGGATTTTGTTGATCTCTGTGAGTTTCAACACTTCATGACTTCTCGCTTTACAAGAAAATGGAGATTGTTAACAATTTGCATAACAAATTAGTTACAATTCTATTGTTTTACCATAGGTTGAGGGACTCAAATGAAGTCAATTAAAACTGATTGAGATTCATTACTGACGTGTGCATCTCAAGCAGGAGAATCTAATTAAGTAAAAAGGTAGGCAAATTTCTACTTTGTTGACTTTCCTTTTGTTTTAAGTATTTTATTGAGTCCATGAACTACTAAACCTTCCACATTGGTTATTTTAATAATAGACATGTTTTTACCTGCATTTGGATATCTGCATTAAAAAACAAGGAGATTAATTGGCAATTATTGGATGCATAAGCAATATTTTCTTTTATTCATGTGAGATGAAGACATCCTGACAGCCGTTCATTTCACATACATATACATATTAATGAACCCATGAGGATGTTATTTTTGTACAAAAAATTCCCCTAACAGGCTGCAATTAAATACTAGAAAAGTTTGAAAACACTCAAATGGCTGCGTGGCACGTGTTGATTACAGTGATAAAAAGTAGGGCTGTGCAATTAATCGTATTTTAATCGCAATTACGATTTTGGCCTGCCACAATTACGAAAACAACATCATCGAAAAAAACAATTATTTTGCTTTGTTAAGTTGTGACCGTGCACTGCAACATATTTGATCTAATTAATTTTGGTCTCATTTATTTGTATTTATCATATTTATATATGTTTAGTAGCTTGTGGAAGTGCGCTCCAAAATATTTGTTAATCTTGTTTATTGGTATTTATTATTTTGATATTATTTATTTAAATGTGTTATTTATTTTTGTATTGGTTTTTCAGTTGAATTATACGTTCAGGGTAATCAACAGTTACAAATATACTGTTCAAATTATTATTTGTATTTGTTTTAAAATTCAATAAATGGATTTTTTCAAAGTCAATGAATAATCGTATTTAATAATCGTGATATCAATTATTGACCCAAATAATCGTGATTATGATTTTTGCCATAATCGCACAGCCCTAATAAAAAGCTTTCTTGCTTCCTTTTTCTCGCTTGTTGCGTGTCCTCTGTTGCTTTGAAATCAGACCCTCAATCTCCGCAGAGGCACCAAGGTCGTAGTGGATTTTATTTCTTACCAGCAGTCAGTCAAACATCATCCAGTCAGTCAAACCAGACAGCTGGTCCTTGGGGGGACATCTGACAACAATGTCACAAACCTCGCACAGAAGAAAAGAGCCATTCAAAGAGTGAGGAAGAGCTTTCAGAGACAGCTTCACTCTAAATACAGAGGCCACAGAATGTACAGGCATCGATCTCAGTGTCATTTTTTGTGAAATTGAACGTATAGAGGAAGAAAACACACCAAGGAAAGTATTGTATTGTGGTACATACTGGGTTCGAACGACAATGGCTGCAGTGATTACAGGAATAGGCCAACCTTGAAGTTAGCATTGACAAAAAGCAACGGGATTTTTCTATGTATTTTGAGATATTGCAGAAAATCTGTGACAAACAAACATTTATGATACCTAGGTGTTTTGTTCAGCAGGGTAACCTTCACCTATTAACTCCACTTTTATAATAGTTGAAGTGTAAATTAGGGATGCCAGCGATTATTCGATTATTCGTTACAGTCTCCATAATCGAAGATTATTTTTAAAATTCGATTTTATTTTTTTATTTTTTTATTAATATTTATGTTTTTTTTTTTTTTCCTGGTTTGGTTTCAACCAAAATATAGACTAATGCTAATAATAGTAATAGTATTAATAATTGTAAATGACCATTGATCACACCACCAGGGTGTCGAATAATCGATTAATATTCACCAGGGCTGTCCGATTTTCGATTTTGATCATGGTCAGTTTCTGGCATCCCTAGTGTAAACCCTAGTGTAAATGCAATTCGGATTACAAGGTAATGTTAGGCTATTAAGGAGCTACATCCCGTCACCACCGCTAAGCTAAAGGCGGCTATTGTTCAGTGTGATGTTGACTTTTGAGACGAGGTAACAGGAAGTGGTAAAATGCTAACTCGCTGAGGACTTATTCTTGCACCACTGTATTAGAAGATGATATCTTACTAGCTACCTAGCGAGTTAGCTGTTCACTAGCTACTGGCTACATTCTAGTACTAGCTCATTAGCTTGAAAGTAGCCACGGATACGATGCTTTATTCTACACATTACCAACTTTTTTGGAAGGTTGAGTCTTTACTACTAGGAAACAGAAACTCCGAAAAGTCACAGAATGTTATGTTTGCGTATGAAGATGAAGCATGTCAGCAAACATCTGCCTACACATTTAGAAAGAAAACAGAGCATCATTGGCATTATTGTGGATTCATTGTTCTGGACGCATGTGGAGTGTTCATTCTGTTTTGGTTCACAAAGTCATAAAATGCCATAAAATCTGGTGTTAAATATTCTACATTCGTTATTTCAACTGCTATTTCAAGCTTTAAGGGAATAACAGCGTTAGCTCTTATGACGCTATACCAACACAGTCTCACGGCATTTCGTGTTATAGTCACAAAATGAATCTATTGATTCGTGTTCACCAACACGATTTCGCCATTTTTTTTCGTGTCACACAGAACGATTTTAAAAGCAATGTAAATAATAACAAATTAGAAGGAAAAACAGATAAAAAAAAATACAGATTTCAGTATTCTGACACAGAACGATTTTAGAAGCAATGTATTTATATTGGTAGTATGTTTCGTGCCTGCACCAAATAATAACAAATTAGAAGGAAAAAAAGATGACATAAAATACAGATGTCAGTATTCTGAGGCTCTGAGCCATTTCTTTTCCTCACTGACGGCAAAAAAACTCAGACATTATACAATTTAAAATAAAAGGGATAGGGTTAGGCTTAGGGTAAGATATTGAGTAAGAACATGTTTTTATGAACGACACAGCTTCTGGTCTTCCAAGACCCGACTGGACAAAAAGACGTGTTGCAGGCACGAAACATACTACCAATAGAAATACATTGCATTTAAAATCGTTCTGTGTGACACGAAAAAAATGCCAAAATCGTGTTGGTGAACACGAATCAATAGATTAAATTAATTTCGTGACTATAACACGAAATGCCGTGAGTAGTTATGTGTTTTATTATCAAAGTGTAAACATGTGAAATGGTATATGTTTAGATCTTCATGTTGGTGTCATGTGCATGTTGACCGATGATAGCAATCGTTGTTCATGCTCCTTTGGTTGGTGCGTCAACATGTCCTCCTAATATTGAAGACCATGCAAAGGAACATACTGAGACATAAGAAGATCTATCTATAAGATGAACTGCACGTATCATTCATTTTACAGGTCACTTTACTTACTGCTGACCTAAGCAAACTGTATAGTCACTTTGAGTTGAGTCCAAATCACAGTAAATATGAAATATGTGTGGAAAAATAGATTAGTCAGCCAGTACATTTCAGTTTTAGTGTTTCTGCTTGCTGACTTGTCATGTGATGTCCTCGTGTCTTTCCAAATCCCGAGTCCCCCGGCCATGTCTCTCAGTGTCACCGGGGTGGATTATATGTGTTTGCTGCATGGAGGTTATAATCAGGGTTAAAGTGCAAAGAATTACACTGAATGTTATTCTTGACTTTCTTTAAAAAAAAAAAGCAGCCTCTGTGGAAATGGAGCAGCTAATTGGAGAGCAAAGATCATTGAGATGAAAGAGTTCACCATTGATTTCTAAAGCGTCCTCCATCTTGGATTACATTCTCACCACAACTTCATATTTCAAAATCTCTGGTCTTTGTTTAAGTTTAATATCATCCAGAGAAGACTTTGGCGGTGATGGAATACTTTTTTTTGGGGGGACTTTTTGTTGGTGAAGATTGAGTTTTTGTTAAGTGGCTCTTGATCATTTAAAGGGGTTTCCTGGAGCACTTTTAATTTGCAAAACAATCTATGTTTTTATATCTTTAGATAGCGCATGAAAAAGAGTATATCGTGTCAACAACCGGTATGTGACAGTTTCATCCCACAGGCGATCAGACAACATTCATAACATTCTGCTACCTAGTAATCATTTATCTATTTACCTAATATATCATTCAAATAGCTTGCATATAGACTCTTATCTCACTATTTCACTTTTTTTTAAACTATCCCTTTCTTTTTGCAGTTACTTTTAATATTTACTTGCACTATATTTTTCTGTCTGTCTGTACTATTGTGTTGCACTGTTGGAGAAGCCTTTGACTTAAGAATTTCATCGACTACTCTGTAGCTATGGTTGTATGACTAATAAAGAACCTTGAACCTTGAACCTTGAGAAGTTAACAAAACAGATTACTGTATCGGCTTCCTGCACCGGCATTGTTGAAATGAACACAGGTTGACTTGATTGAATGAGGACTGAATAACGTCTGTAGACGGTCTGAAGTTTGCTTGACCACCTGGCAAGAGAACATACTGAATACAGTAAATAAAGTCAAAAAACAAATATTGCTCCCAAAGGTTTTCTCTCCGCGTTTTTACATTTTCAACGCTGAAGATTCTGATACATTATTATTTACTGATGTATTTTATGTTGTAGAAAAAAAAAACGTTAAAGTCTCTTCAGCTTGAGTTAACCACAGTCCTTATTTCAGGCATCTAACAAAATAAAACTTTCTTTGAGACGAGGGATCCAGAAGTGGTCCATTCTTTCTGGGTTTTAGGACTCATTCCTGCACCACTCTATTGGCGTATACTTTAGGTTTAACTATAAGAACTCAAGAGCTTCTAACCCTGTGTTCTTTAGACATAACCTTAATAAGAAAGCCATAACCACTGTTGTCAGTAGAAAATATAAAAATTCAACGACCACAGAGAGTGTCACGTCTGAAGTTTTCTCGGCTTGTTGATCCTCCCCATCTCTCTCATTCATGTTGTCTCACTTCCTCCTCTCTTGAGCTCCTGTTAGGGTTAATTAGGTATTGATTTGATCAGGGCCAGGCGAGGGGCCCTGTTCTGAGGGCTTTGGTCATGCTAAATTATTAATGCTCATGCAGCAACTATATATAGCTTTGGTCCAATGGTCACAAGAAAGCCAAATGTCAGTTCCCTGTTTCTGTGCCTTCGCTCCTTGTTCACTCACATATAGATTGGGATGTTTCCCTTCAGTGTCGAGTTGGTTTCCAGCAGCTGTTAGTGTGTGTGAGAGTGTGTGTGTGTGTTTTTGATTTAACAAGCATGCTCCGGATGAATATTTGAGCAGCTCAGTTGCTCTCAGCTGCACTGGGAGTGTTTCTTGTTTTTTTTCTTGCGTGTTTCTATGTAGTACTGGCTGGATTTCCCTGTTGCCATGTCCACACAGAAACCCATACATCGAGCCTGGTATTTTATTAAATGTTCTCCATTCAAAGAGAAAACAGCTAATGGTTCATCTTTTTACTCCTCTTGCACAGCCTACAGTTACTCAGTTTTGGTCTCTGCAACCAACAGATTGGCCGTTACTTATTAGGAATATATCTTCCCTGCCTTTCTGTCTACATTTTCCATCAGTTTTAATGTCTGTGGAAGTCTTGTTTCAACACGTATAGTAGCCGATTACTTCGTTAGTTTGACTCCCAAAGCTTGTGGTGTCTTTTTACGATTTGGTTGAGTGTCCTTCAACAGATCATAGATTTGTATTCTTTTTGTATTTGTCGTGGTTGATGGAAAGATTAGGTTTGTTTTCATTTACACAACAGAAAAATACCAAGATTAAGGACAAGACAAACCCTGACAGACTCAACAACGTGTGTCTACAGTATGTGGAGTTGGTTTGGAGTTTCCCCGCTATCTACTCACCATCCCACTGAATAAACTCCCCCCTTAGTCTTCATGACTAAGGGGGGACTTACGCACCGGAGACCGCCGGCTCAGAAGAGCAACTAGCGAGCTCCCAACCCTGCTGTCATTTATTCATTAATCACAAAAAAACTGACTTATCGTTGAATAAATAACATTAAAACAATATTGAAGCAAACCGATTTAAATGGGCCTGTTTTGATCAAGTGTTCATTAAGAGGATGACTATTATTTTTTAAGTACGTTGTCATTAAAAATAAGAGACAAGAAATGATTCTCTTGATATTACCATTTCATGTGATGATACAGTGTTAGGAAAGCTGGTTATTCACACCAAAATTAGTGATTTTCTGCAATAACATTGACTAGATTTAAGAGCTCTTCACTCTGCAGGTGGCAAATTAAAGCAGCTGCTGATTTAATGACTTCACCTGTATACTGCAATTGATTGAATCCTTTCCTTAATTCGTTCATCAACCCCATTGGTTTGTGTTGTTTTGTATTTTTACATGTTATTGGTTGTTTTTTTGTCCTTTCTGCTGCAGATGTGGATTAGCTCCGTGTCTTGTGACCCCCCCCCCCCCTCCTTCATTGCATGTATTTGTGTGTCTCTTTTTGTGTGTTTTTGTGCATGTGTGTGTCTAAGAGTGTGTCACGCTGCTCTCGGCTGCGCTGCTGGACACTGTGAAGTGAAACAAAGTGACACAATGGAGGTTTCAGAGATTGGGGAAATTGTGTGTGACTGTGTGTGTGTGTTCCCATGCATTTTTGCATAACACACTGACAGATTCCAAGATGCCATAATGTGTGTGTGTTTGTGTGTGTGTGTGTGTGTGTGTGCGTGTGGTCTCTCTCTCTCTACCATGTCATGTGTGAATGCTTTTGGGCCCAGTTCACTAGCTGACCTACATTTTCTGGAGCTTTTTTGCCCCGTGGCTCAGGAGACTTTTTTCGCTGTTATCTCATCCACCCAATCGCATCTCCTAATCTCGTTTGTCCAATCACATCCTGGATCTCATCTGTCCGATCCCGGGCCTCTGCCTCGCGGCGGAGTCATCTTCCTCTTCTTTACGCCGCTGATGCGTTTGTGACTTGTCTCTTTAAATATGGAAACGCTCTCTATCTTGTGGGCTTGAATTGCATTGGCTCGTGTAACTTTGATTCTCGTGATGATTTCTCACGCTGAAACCCTAATTCTTTCCCCGCTCTGACTTGAAAGCATAGCTGTGTTTCTGAGCATATTGGCAGCTGCAGAGCGGGGGGGAAATATTGCAGCTTTTGAAAATTCTTTGAAGCTTTCGGGTTTTTGTTATCAAAGCTGCCTTTGTAGGCCGCATGAATTTTGCATGTGCAGGTTTAAGGGAACTTTGTGATGTGCCAGAGTGTGTGTTTATGTCTGTGTTTGTGAATCTGGGGGGGATAGTGGTGAAGTAATTTAAGAAAGCAAGGAGAAAAAAAAAAGGAATGTTGTTTTGGGCTAGAGGACGAATACGATGGTGATGGGATGAATTTTCTAAGCATATCTACTGTGACATGTCTCCATACTTTAATGTTCAAAAATCTCTTTATTGTTCTCATACTGCCTGTGCTGCAGCACCTCTTTTCACCCTCTGTCTGAAACCAGAGCGCAGTCTGCTCTGATTGGTTAGCTGGCCGACTCTGTTGTGATTGGTCAACCACTTAGGGATGTCCCGCCCCTTAGCCTATCTCGTACAATGAGTTGGAGCGCTAGCCAATAGAATAGTCATACTTATAATATATAATTTTGTAAACATAACCACAAGAAAAGCAGTTTTTGAGCAGTGCGCCCACTCTAGCTAACCCTGCAAAGGTGTGTGTGTGTGTGTGTGTGTGTGTGTGTGTGTGTGTGTGTGTGTGGTGTGTGTGTGTGTGTGTGTGTGTGTGTGTGTGTGTGGTGTGTGGTGTGTGTGTGTGTGTGTGTGTGTGTGGTGTGTGTGTGTGTGTGTGTGTGTGGTGTGTGTGTGTGTGTGTGTGTGTGTGTGTGTGTGTGTGTGTGTGTGTGTGTGTGGTGTGTGTGTTGTGTGTGTGTGTGTGTGTGTGTGTGTGTGTGTGTGTGTGTGTGTGTGTGTGTGTGTGTGTGTGTGTGTGTGTGTGTGTGTGTGTGTGTGTGTGTTGTGTGTGTGTGTGTGTGTGTGTGTGTGTGTGTGTGTGTGTGTGTGTGTGTGTGTGTGTGTGTGTGTGTGTGTGTGTGTGTGTGTGTGTGCGTGCTATCATACTATCACCACATGCTAGGTCTTACAGGAATTTAATGAATAAAACAATGTAATTTGTTTCTGGCATCGGGCCAAGACAAGCTAAAGGACTGGTAGAGAGGAATTTCCATCACACACACAAACATCCCACACTTTTTTTCATGGCAATAATATATACTGGTATGTATGCATGTCCAGAGCAATAATCAAGAATGTCTTCACTGATTTGAAATGAGCAGATTTTCATAATGAACTGAGATTAATTTAAATACTTTTGTTACTGATGTTGTGATAATGCACACTGCTCCTCAGTGTCTATATCAATGTAAGGCTGAGGATGATGTTGAAACAAGAAATAACTGCAGCTCGTGCTGAACCTGAACATGATCGCCATCTTTATATTAAATTCCTCCGCGCTTGTTTCACTCTCCCTCCTCATTAACGTCCACAGGATGCAAATATGTAGCTGCAGCAACATATGCTCCCCATCCCCCTCACCAACTCTGAACCCAGGTCTAACGAATGAAGGCAAAGTCAATACATAAACCATTAACTGTGAGGTTTAAATGTCAAGACTCAGCTTTAATTTAAGGGTGTTTTCAGCTTTATTAGATTAACAGTTTTTTTTATTAAAGTCACACCATCTTTAGACTGGACAATGGTCCCTAAAGAAACATTTGAGGCTCACATTGGAAACATATTGGTTGGTCACATGACCTAAACCCATGTGATCATGTGTTTTTAACGCTGAAATAATGTATAGGGGAAGCATACAAATGTAATTAGATAGGGAGTCTGTCCTGACACCAGATATATTATAGAAATATAAATAATCTTTATTTTAAATGAGTGTTATGTCACTTTGTTTACTTCCAGAACAAAGTGACATAACACTCGCCCTTCTATTGGCTAGTGCTCCAACACATTGTACCTGATAGACTAAGGGACGGGACATCTCTGAGCGGTTGACCAATCACAACAGAGCCGGCCAGCTAACCAATCAGAGCAGACTGGGCTCTGGTTTCAGACAGAGGGTGAAAAGAGGTGCTGCAGCACAGACAGTATGAGAAAAATAAAGAGCCTTTTGAACATTAGAGCATGGAGACATGTCACAGTAGAGACACTACATACTGATATACACCTGAACATCAGCAGGAGAGGACTCTTTAAAGTAGAGACACTACATACTGATATACACCTGAACATCAGCAGGAGAGGACTCTTTAAAGTAGAGACACTACATACTGATATACACCTGGACATCAGCAGGAGAGGACTCTTTAAAGTAGAGACACTACATACTGATATACACCTGAACATTAGCAGGAGAGGACTCTTTAAAGTAGAGACACTACATACTGATATACACCTGAACATCAGCAGGAGAGGACTCTTTAAAGTAGAGACACTACATACTGATATACACCTGAACATCAGCAGGAGAGGACTCTTTAAAGTAGAGACACTACATACTGATATACACCTGAACATCAGCAGGAGAGGACTCTTTAAAGTAGAGACACTACATACTGATATACACCTGAACATCAGCAGGAGAGGACTCTTTAAAGTAGAGACACTACATACTGATATGCACCTGAACCTCAGCAGGAGAGGACTCTTTAAAGTAGAGACACTACATACTGATATACACCTGCGCATCAGCATGAGAGGACTCTTTAAAGTAGAGACACTACATACTGATATACACCTGAACATCAGCATGAGAGGACTCTTTAAAGTAGAGACACTACATACTGATATACACCTGAACATCAGCAGGAGAGGACTCTTTAAAGTAGAGACACTACATACTGATATACACCTGAACATCAGCATGAGAGGACTCTTTAAAGTAGAGACACTACATACTGATATACACCTGAACATCAGCAGGAGAGGACTCTTTAAAGTAGAGACACTACATACTGATATACACCTGAACATCAGCAGGAGAGGACTCTTTAAAATAGAGACACTACATACTGATATGCACCTGAGCATCAGCAGGAGAGGACTCTTTAAAGTAGAGAGACTACATACTGATATACACCTGAACATCAGCATGAGAGGACTCTTTAAAGTAGAGACACTACATACTGATATACACCTGAACATCAGCAGGAGAGGACTCTTTAAAGTAGATACACTACATACTGATATGCACCTGAACATCAGCAGGAGAGGACTCTTTAAAGTAGAGACACTACATACTGATATACACCTGAACATCAGCAGGAGAGGACTCTTTAAAGTAGATACACTACATACTGATATGCACCTGAACATCAGCAGGAGAGGACTCTTTAAAGTAGAGACACTACATACTGATATACACCTGAACATCAGCAGGAGAGGACTCTTTAAAGTAGAGAGACTACATACTGATATACACCTGAACATCAGCATGAGAGGACTCTTTAAAGTAGAGACACTACATACTGATATACACCTGAGCATCAGCAGGAGAGGACTCTTTAAAGTAGAGAGACTACATACTGATATACACCTGAACATCAGCATGAGAGGACTCTTTAAAGTAGAGACACTACATACTGATATGCACCTGAACATCAGCAGGAGAGGACTCTTTAAAGTAGAGACACTACATACTGATATACACCCGCGCATCAGCAGGAGAGGACTCTTTAAAGTAGAGACACTACATACTGATATACACCTGAACATCAGCAGGAGAGGACTCTTTAAAGTAGAGACACTACATACTGATATACAGCTGAGCATCAGCAGGCGAGGACTCTTTAAAGTAGAGACACTACATACTGATATACACCTGAACATCAGCATGAGAGGACTCTTTAAAGTAGAGACACTACATACTGATATACACCTGAACATCAGCATGAGAGGACTCTTTAAAGTAGAGACACTACATACTGATATACACCTGAACATCAGCATGAGAGGACTCTTTAAAGTAGACACTACATACTAATAACCTGAAAGATAGCAGAGTAGGGCCCCTTTACTTCCCCCAATACCCTCAAATTAAAAGGTGCACGTATCTGGTTTTTACCACATAGTGAGTGTTTTATCTCATATTAAAAAACTTGTCTTGTTCTCTCTCAGATAGTTCAAGTATTTCTCAAAGTCAGGAAGTTAATTGCATTAAAAATGAGCCTTTCTGCCTGACAAAAATATTTCCCATCACTAGTTATTTTACTACAAAAAGACACTTCAAATGTTCTTTCTGCTTTCTTGTAACGTTGTCATGAGGTCGACCGTAATATTTTGATAACAGAGGAATACATATTTTTTTTTCGGCTAATATATTCCTGCAGTGTTAATTATGTGGCCTGACAAGTGGCTACACTTGAAGTGCGTGTGTGTGTGTGTGTGTGTGTGTGTTTGTGTGTGGGTGTGTCTTTGCTCCAGTAACCTTCTCTGTTCCATGCAAAAATGCACACACACACACACACACACACACACACACACACACACACACACACACACACACACACACACACACACACACACACACACACACATCCACGTGTCTTTGTCTCCCTTTCTCCATCTCCCTTTAATGGAGGATGAGGTGGGGGGGTGAGGAAGGTGGGGGGAGGGGGGGTCAGTTGGAAAATTGCAATATGTATTTATGTTTCGCTGTATGTGGTTGCCAGGCAACAGCAGAGCGAGGTGTATGTACAGTTAATAAAAAAAGTGAGTGACATTAGCCTGGTGTATTAGAGGTAAAGCGCTAATTTGCTTCAAATAGTATGAAGGAAAAAAAGGGTTTGTGTGTGTGTAGGTGCACATGTGTGTGTGGGTCTATTGTCGGTGTATATGAATAATAAGCGCTTGCCCAGCCTCATGTGTTTTTTCTGTGTGTGTGTGTGTGTGTGTGTGTGTGTGTGTGTTTTATGCTCTCACATCATTGTCTAGATATGTGTATCTAAAAACAGCTCCATTGTCTGAAAGAATGCACATGTGTGAATGTGATTTTTTTCGGATTCGTTTCCAATATTAAAAACAAATATTTACACCCTTCACATTTCAGATTGAAAACTGCTTTGTGCTGTTATATTTTATATTTTTCATTTTGATTTTTTGGTTGCAGTGGGAGAGCAGTGGGGGCTGTGCATCAGCAAAATAAACCCTATGTTCCTAACCCTTCAAAAGATGAAATAAAGTCTCCAAAATGCTTTAACTTGCAGTTTGACAGCTTCCTTACGGTGTTTGTGTTATGTAGTGTTTAAGCTGCTGTCATTTTGTTGTTCTGATATCAAACATGTCCTCTTGCATTAACATCACATCTCTTTTTCCCCGTAGGCTTTGAAAGCATCTTGGAAGGCTTGTTTGGGCCGGGACTAGTCAACGAAATCACTCTTTTCCAAGGTAAACGAACACAAACACAAACACAAATGCTGTTCCACTTATTTTAAATAAAAAACAACCTTATTTTGAACAAAAATTACTAATTCATGTTCAAAAATCTTAACTTATGACACATAAATGACCAAAAACTGTAAATCTAACAAACAAATCAATAAGGAAAATAAATCTATAAAACAATATTGAAGTTTTTCTGCCAGTTATTACATTGATTCAGTTTTCCTATATCTTGTGAAAAAGTGTTTTTGTACATGTACTGTATGGCTTCATTTAAGGCTTTAAAACGAGCATACTTTTTGACTAAGTGTGAGAAACAATATGGAGGAATATACCAGAATGACAATAAACAGTGCTTCCTTATCTATTAATCAATACAATACGATACTTACATACATGTATTGCCATGCCAACATAATTGCCAATACTGCCAGAACAGCTTAGAATACATAACAATATGATTAATTCATACGACGGCCATGTGTAATTTATGCCAAATATGGCATGCTGGAAAATCCTGACAGATGTCGAGAAAGAAAAACAAGAAGCTGGTTTCTGATGCTCTCGTTGTCTGTTTTTGAAGCTTAAAAGCACTAAAATGCTTATTTTAAAACAGTATGAGTGACATACAGAAGCTGCTTTCCAGAATAACAAGTCTGTCTGCTCTGGTGTTGGGTTTCTGACAGGTGACGACCGACGTCATAGATTTTCACCATAGATGTACAGATTACATTTTAATTTAAATGTGGACCTTTTTATTTAAGAGGCAACTCAGAGAAAAGGAAGCCCCCACAGACTGATCAAAAGATGAGGGTTCAATGAAAAAAAATACCTTTGTTTACTTGGAACTAATAAGTTATATTGCCGAGTTAAACTGTTAAAGAGGCATTATTATGCTTTTGGGGGTTTCCCCTCTCCTTTAGTGTGTTATATAGGTTAGTGTGCATGTACATAGTCTGCGAAGGCTACAATATCCCTCCATTGGACTGCTTTGTTTACTTCTGGAACATAGTGACATCACTATAAAACAATGTATTGGCTAGCGCTCCAACATATTGTACGTGATAGGCTAAGGGGCGGGACATCTCTAAGTGGTTGACCAATCACAACAGAGCCGGCCAGCTAACCAATCAGAGCAGCTCTGGTTTCAGACAGAGGGTGAAAAGAGGTGCTGCAGCACAGGCAGTATGAGACAAATAAAGAGCTTTTTGAACATTAAAGGATGGAGACATGTCACAGGAGAGACACTTAACCTGTTAAACCCGGGGGCAGGGGCTCCCGCAACATCTTGCAATAAACAGCATCTGAGGGCTTCTTAACATTTAACAAACTATGAATGTGTCATACCCACTTAACGGGAAGAAACTCAGCTACCTTGCGATATGAACAATCTTTACCAAAACAAAACATAAGTCTAACGCCGAGCCTCTGAATTAGCACTAAACGAAAGAATGCTAACGCACTTAGCACATAACTCACGTTAGCGATCTTTTATACTTCATCGTCTCTGCACAAACCATATGAAAGCTGAGATTCCACAGATTCCAATGGTATACGTATCATCACTGAGCGACCAAAACTCGCGGCAGCGAAAGCCAGCAAAGACAACAAACTCTTACCTTTGCTGTTTTCTGATCAAAAGTTGTGTTCAATGGCAATAAACGCATACAAATGCTGCTGAAGATTAATCCAATGTCTCTGTGTCACTTTGAAATGATTACTGATAATCCATCATCATATTTATGATCAATAAGCCTCGTTTTCAGTTTTCAGAGCCTAACGTAGCTTTCGGTTTGGGCAAACTGTGTGCACATCCTTCTCACTCCTCAATGGAAATGTTTAGGTTGATTTAGGAACTTCCCCTCGATTATATTGGCTCTAACGGTTCAAAAGAGGTGTCAATCACCAACATCGACCAATGGGTTCCCGAGATATGGAAAATCCACCCAAATGACCCCAGAAGTGTTTTTTTTTTCTAAACCTCTCTAAAAAAGTCCAATTTCACTTGTTTTGCATCAATCTTGATACAGGGTACTTATTATGTTATAGTGTGGATTCCTAAAGCTTTTAGTCTACTATCCCATCATTCAAGGGTAGTTTTCACTATAAGTAATGTTTTCTTTTTGGACAGACACAATCATTTAAAATCTTTTTCTATGTTCAATCTGAATTTACTTTAAGATAAAAACATCTATATTGATTCTGACTTTTCTACATCCAACTCACAGGTTTATCATTGCTTTGAGAAAAAAGATTATTCATTTACCCCTTTTAGAAGTGAAGATATGGTTATTTGTTCTGGGCATGTCATTTTCTAGCCTGAGGCCTGAAAAACAGGCTCAGGGCTTAACAGGTTAAGAGAAACATAAACGTGAAAAATAGCATAAAAGGGCCTCTTTAATATATTTATTGAAACGTCCTTTTTCTAGAGAGTAATTCACACAGAATGTGAAAAATACTTGGCCAAAAGTGATGTATTTTTTTTAAGACTTATGTCGATATCTGTTTAGCTCTGCACAGTGAACATATCACTACCTTTCAGAATAAAAGCCCTATACAAAAATTATTCACAGGCCAGTTTTTCGCTTTTTTGTGTCACTTTTTTGTGTCACTTTTTTGTGTCACTTTGTTGTAAAGCACTTGATGTGTTCAGGCCTAAAGTGATGTACAAAACCAATCTGGATCTCAGGAGGATATAAGAGCGGTTTTGTGTGTCTGCAGTTATGTAATGTGTAATTTATTTACAGGTCACTCATTTTGCAATGCACAGAATCTGAATACGCATATATGTTATTTAGGCAGCTTAAAGCCCAGAAACCATGTGTAAATGCTTATATATTACTTATACTACTTACTTATATAACCTAAAACATGGTGGCCAAAAATGTGATCTGATGCAATGTAAACTGACACAAATAGAAAATGAATGCCATGAGAATAAAGCAAGAATGACCAACAACCCTGCCTAAACGTACAGATCCCTCTCGCTCTCTGAGAAACGAGGTCAGCTTGCCGTCCTGGAGTCATGTGACCTCCCTCCCCCACCAACTTAAGGCATTTTTAGAATATTTCTGGCTTGTCTACGTCATTTTCACTCATGCATTACACTTCCACTCAAACACACACAATCTCTCCGAGTAAAGCAGGCACTTGTTCACATTCGGAGCTGCAGACACACACTGAAACACACCACCATCACTCATTTTCATAGAGTAAAAATGTTGTGGTGTGGCGGGCGATGGTGGCGAAGTCGATAGGGACTTGGCTTGGCAACTGGAAGGTCACCAGTTCGAGTCCCGGCAAGACCAAGTGCTACCGAGGTGTCCCTGAGCAAGGCACCGTTCCCTACACTGCTCCCCGGGCGCCGTCCACGGCAGCACACTTCTCCTAACACTAGGATGGGTCAAATGCAGAGGAACAATTTCGTTACATAGTACCTGTACTGTGAAATGACAATAAGAGCAATTTATTTATAATTTATTATTATGTTTTGTCTTAACCTGCGGACAATAAGACACTTAAGCAGCACTGAGGAGTTCAGCAAACATGTGGAGAAACTTACTTACTTTTCTCTCACACTGATTTCACCTATTCTCAACACATTTCCGAACAAAAACTACTTGAAGAGGGCTTAATAAATGGATCAGTTCATTGGACTATCATGGATATAATTGCAGGGCAAAGAGACGGGGAGAAAGAAAGAGTGTATATGATATGTTGCTTTCACGTTATCTTCAGTTAAGCTGTGGAAAAAGACAGAGAATGAAAGACAGATTTACACAAAAGGCGAAATACCTGGAGAAGAATATTATTTTCCCGGGGCTTTTATTGTGAAAGAATGTAGGCAGTGTGGTATGTCGAGGTTAAAAGTCATTTAGACTGCGGTCTATGTAGCCGTGTTGTCGTTTATATTACACTATACAATAGGATGTATAAATATATACTATAACAAAACGTCATTCGTTGATGCGTTCATTAAAAAAACCAGCCTCGTTATTATAGAATAATGTCATTTCCATCGTTCGATATTTGCGCTTGGTATATAATAAAATGTATATCTACATTTTGATCAATTGTGCTGTTTTGGATACAAGATGCCCCCACACACTCATTATTGTAATATATATTTACTCGCTGCTTTCACGCTGTTGATTTCCATATATGAAGTATTTTCAAGCACAAGCTCACAATAACAACTGTGTCAACACCTTGAGACATGTCTATATTGCAGATAAACTCACTTCCTGCTACAGAGATATTCAATATCCCGACTTGATGAAGGTGATTGAAAGTAATACAGTTTGCCGTATATAGAGCCGTGTTGTTAGTTTATACACTAAGACAGTATATGAACTTAAAAATATAGATGCAATTGGACTCATTGGGCACAATGTGATTGGTTGATGCATTTATTCGTGGTGCAAAAGCTTATGAAAATCAGCCTCATCATTAAAAATACTGCATTGCTTTTCCATCATTTGGTATATAACAACGGTGCAAAACAATACCTTTAAATATGGATCAATCAGACACACTGATTATTGTGAAGTCTTTCCCAGCACAAGCTCACAAAAACAACTGCGGACACACGTCTAAATTGCAGATAAATCCACTTCCTACTGCCGACGTATTTCATTTGCTAACCTGGTTTAATGTTGGTTAAAGAAAACTTTATTTTTCATTTGCAGAAACAGTCACCTGGTTAGTTAAGTGCATGTAAACACGGCGAGCAGGGACTTAAAAATCATGTAGACGGTGTCGTCTTCCTCACACGCACACGCACACGCACACACACACACACACACACACACACACAGGTTGCAGGGTCACGTTAGCAGAGGGACTCGAGCTAATTGGCGTCTTCTCGGGTATATTGTAAGCGACAAAACCACAGGTTTCACACACAGCTGACCTCTGACCTGTTCATTACAGCCGCAGAAGCAGAGAAAGAGAGAGTGACCGAAATGTCTTTTTATCGGTCGCACATCTCTCAGGAAAAACAAGTGAGGAATGTGATTTGAATCAAATCAAATCAAATCAGGTTTTATTTATAAAGCACATTTTAAAAGCGATTTTTGGTCGAGCCAAAGTGCTGTACATGTAATAAAAAACACATTACTATAAAACACAATAAACGACAATAAATTACAACAGATATAACTTAAAAAACAAAATAAGAATAAAACACACGGAAAAGTCAGGAGTCATGCTCCGCTCTAATTAGAAAGCCAGAGAGAAGAAGTGTGTTTTTAATGTGGATTTAAAAACCCCTAGGGTCTGGGCCGACCTCACATGGAGGGGCAAAGTGTTCCAGAGCCTAGGGCCAGCTGCTGCGAAGGCTCGGTGCCCTCTGGTTTTTAGCCTGGTCTTGGGCACTACCAGCAGCAGCTGGTCAGCAGACCTTAAAGCTCTGGCTGGGGTGTAGCGCTGGAGCAATTCAGTTATATAGGCCGGAGCCAGCCCATTTAGGGCTTTAAAAACAAATAAAAGGACTTTAAAATCAATTCTGAACCGAACTGGAAGCCAGTGTAATGAGGCCAGAATTGGGGTGATGTGGTCGCGCTTTTTGTGGCCAGTCAGCAAACGTGCAGCCGCGTTTTGGACTAGCTGTAAGCGTTTGATTGAGGCCTGGTCCATACCCACATACAGAGCGTTACAATAGTCCAGTCTCGAGGTTACAAAGGCGTTGATAACCCTTTCTAAGTCTTTAAAAGATAAATAAAGATAAAAGATAAAGCCAGAGCTGTGGCTATGATATAAATAACAGAAACGTATGCAATTGCTAGAAGAGCTGCTGTGAAATCCAGGTTTAACTAGAAGTAGTTTGATCATGTTGCCATAAAAAGCATTTTTTTATTATTATAAAAGACATATTCTGCTCATTTACAGGTTCATATCAGTATGTAGTGTCTCTACTTTAAAGAGTCCTCTCCTGCTGATGTTCAGGTCTATATCAGTATGTAGTGTCTCTACTTTAAAGAGTCCTCTCCTGCTGATGTTCAGCTTCATATCAGTATGTAGTGTCTCTACTTTAAAGAGTCCTCTCCTGCTGATGTTCAGGTGTATATCAGTGTGTAGTGTCTCTACTTTAAAGAGTCCTCCCCTGCTGATCTTCAGGTGTATATCAGTATGTAGTGTCTCTACTTTAAAGAGTCCTCTCCTGCTGATGTTCAGGTGTATATCAGTATGTAGTGTCTCTACTTTAAAGAGTCCTCTCCTGCTGATGTTCAGGTGTATATCAGTATGTAGTGTCTCTACTTTAAAGAGTCCTCTCCTGCTGATGTTCAGCTTCATATCAGTATGTAGTGTCTCTACTTTAAAGAGTCCTCTCCTGCTGATGTTCAGGTGTATATCAGTGTGTAGTGTCTCTACTTTAAAGAGTCCTCCCCTGCTGATCTTCAGGTGTATATCAGTATGTAGTGTCTCTACTTTAAAGAGTCCTCTCCTGCTGATGTTCAGCTTCATATCAGTATGTAGTGTCTCTACTTTAAAGAGTCCTCTCCTGCTGATGTTCAGCTTCATATCAGTATGTAGTGTCTCTACTTTAAAGAGTCCTCTCCTGCTGATGTTCAGGTGTATATCAGTGTGTAGTGTCTCTACTTTAAAGAGTCCTCCCCTGCTGATCTTCAGGTGTATATCAGTATGTAGTGTCTCTACTTTAAAGAGTCCTCTCCTGCTGATGTTCAGGTGTATATCAGTGTGTAGTGTCTCTACTTTAAAGAGTCCTCTCCTGCTGATGTTCAGGTGTATATCAGTATGTAGTGTCTCTACTTTAAAGAGTCCTCTCCTGCTGATGTTCAGGTGTATATCAGTATGTAGTGTCTCTACTTTAAAGAGTCCTCTCCTGCTGATGTTCAGGTGTGTATCAGTATGTAGTGTCTCTACATGTCTCCAGGCTTTAATGTTCAAAAAGCTCTTTATTTTTCTCATACTGCCTGTGCTGCAGCACCTCTTTTCACCCTCTGTCTGAAACCAGAGCCCAGTCTGCTCTGATTGGTTAGATTGCCGGCTCTGTTGTGATTGGTCAACCGCTTAGAGATGTCCCGCCCCTCAGCCTATCATGTACAATGTGTTGGAGAGCTAGCCAATAAGTTGTTTTATAGTAATGTCACTATGTTCAGGAAGTAAACAAAGGAGTCCAATGGAGGCGTTAAGAGAACACAGGGATTTTATCCTTTGCAGACCATTTACATGCACTAAAACCTATATGACACAATACAGAAAAGGGAAAACCCCAAAAAGCAGAATACGGCCTCTTTAAACCTCTTTCTCTTTCCTGAGCTCCGTTTGGACCAATGTCTGTATGTCCACGGTATATTATGACCGTATTGATTTTTTAATGTGTTTCTGTATCTTCTCTCTCTCTCTATGCGTCTCGGTCACTCTGAGGTTTCACTCTGAACTGAGGTTTTTTTTTTTTAAAGGATATGCAGCACCATGGCAACAGCTGTAACCAAGTCAACAGCAGTGTCCTCTCTCTTAATTCAATTCAATGTAAAGCTTCAATATAAACAGTGATGCCAAATGTCAAAAGGACACAATTATAAATTAATATAGAAGTAACAGAGCTGATGTCACCGGGGCAAATACAAGATTAACACCACAATCAATCTGTAATCATGAAAGTCATAGTGTAGAACGTCCAAAAAAGTTATAATAAATCTTTAAACAGTCTGCATTTTGTCGACAACAATCATAAAAAGTCTTATTACATATCATTAAAAAGTCATTCAAAAAGTTAATATATTTAGTTGTAAAAACTCAAAAAGTCATATCATAGTATGTAATAGAAAATCATGAGGAAGTTATTAAAAATGTCATATTATAGTATGTTGAAAAATTATCCATAAATCTATCAAATTATCTTTAAAAATCCATATTAAAAAAGTCAGTAACTTATAAAAATCAATATATTTGGTTTTTGAAATGGTCATACCCACAGTATGACATTAAATGGAGCAGGGATATAATTATGATTAAACCTGTTTGCTTGTGTCTCCTCTCCTCTCTCCAGACTGCGAGCCGGAGGAAGTGTCGGACTGGTCCTTCGATGACAACTGTCTCTTCTGCTGCTTAAGACGCGAGAAAGTCAAGGTATGCCCAAGCCCCCAGGAAGTGCGCCGGACTCTGAGGAAAATATTCGTTGTGGCCAAACGGCGGTACTACACTTCCGTATCAGTCGCTGGGCCCGGAAATACTTTTTCCCATTGACTAACATCGGGAAAGAGACGTCTGTAAATCGTTGGATTTTTTTTTTTAGCTAAATAATCTACCCAGTATGAACATTTGTATAGCCCTTATTAAAAACATTCGTTCCTCAAGTTGTAAAATGTGCTAATAACGTTATTCTGAGAGTTATTTTCCTCAGCATTATGAACGTGGATCTAACCCACGGGACCGCGCCGCACGTTCATGTGACGTGTTCAGTACTACATGAGTTTTACCTTTACCCATGGATGCACAATAAGAACGGATTATATGATTATATGAATACTTTCGTGACGTTTCGCTCTCTCAAAAGTTGGGCCATTTTGTCTTCATGCGCCAATGAGCAACTCTCATAGGAATGAACGAGGCCCTGCCTCCCACGCTGTATCCAGTTCTTATTATACATCCATGGGTATGACACAACATTTCTACTTCCTGTCAGACAATAATCCACATATCCATGCTGCAAGACTGTCTTTAATTTAATTTAGATACTGATGATTATTTTATTACGCCTTTCTATAAAGATTACATTTTGTGGTAATATGTTAATTTGCTTTCTTAGCATCGACTCAAAGCAGGAGGAGCCTAATCACCTAGGTCTTAATAAACTTTAATAAATATAAATGGTACATAATTAGCATTTATAGTTTTGTCTACTCCCATTATTATATAAAACATATCAAATTTGAGCAAAACGTCTTATCTGCTAAATTGATTATAGCACTGAATAAAATATAAAGAGAATATGGATAATGGGTAAAAAACATAATACAATTGAAAACCATCTTCAGTGCTTTCATTACCGTTGTATGTTTGATAGAAGATGTTTCATTATAATGTAAAACTAAATGGATTTATTGTGCTTCTGAGGACATTTTTGTAAGTGTATATTCCATCAAATATAAATTATTCTTTCAAGCCCAATACATGTTATGCAAATGTTCCATATTTTTTCTCTTTGTGCACATTTTGTTTTTGTCCGTCGTCTTTTTTGAGCTTTTTGTTCGAGGCTCCACATTTTTTTTGTCTCCTCCTCCTCCTACATGTTTGTCATTTGTGTTGTTCAACCATCATGGTCTTGACCCCAATTTAGCTTATGAAAGGAGCGCGACACAATGATTTGGAGGTGTGTGTTTGTGTGTGGATGGTGACATGGGTGTAAATTAGTGAGACTCCCACAGCAGCATAGCGTCCGGTGCCTCCTCTCAGAGTTTCTCATTGGGATGAAAAGTGATGGGAGCAGAATAATGAGTGTATCTCACACACACACACACACACACACACACACACACACACACACACACACACACACACACACACACACACACACACACACACACACACACACACACACACACACACACACACACACACACACACACACACACACGGATGTTGTGTTACCTGCTTCTCCGTCTGCTGCTGTAGACAAAGCACTAACGGGACGCATCATAACGGCACAAAAATGCAAAAATATGGATCATAGTCACTCTTCCTTAATTTACTTTTTTGATCTTATCACATGCTCTACAATTAATTCCAATATTGATAGTAACATGCACTGATTTTTTTTTATTCATTTAAAAAAAGACAACATATAAGAAATTCACTTTTTTCTTTTCTAAAATATCGTTTTTTTCGCATTCAGCATCAAACATAGTTCCATAATAATTAGTTTTAAATGATGTTTGCATCATCATCCATTCATGTTGGTATGAAATTACCCAATTTAGGATTTGAAACTAACAGAGAATAGTAAATAATGTAGAGTAAACAACCAAAAGTATAACCACTAAGGGAGTAAACTTATAACCTATAAGTGAAATTAAATTTAAAATAGAATACAAAAGATGTATGTGCCCTTATGTCAACGTACTCGCTTATTTGACTTCATCATCGGAGGGAGTTTGCCTTCCCTCCTCGGATGACTTTTTAAGGACTTCTTTGTCCGTTATTTCCGTCTTTATTTTTGGGATGTGATTGAGCGAGTGAACGAGGGAGGGAAGGAAGTTAGGAGGGGCGTCCTTCCCTCGGCCGTTGCTTGTTTTTCAACTTGACCCCGGTGCGACCTGCGGGGTCAGCCATCTGTCTCCTAAAAACATCCTTACGTCTCCACCAACCCCCCCCCCCCCCCCCCCCCCTCCATCAGCCCCATCTGCTCATGCTAATAAAGCACAACAACACAGTATTGTTGCTACAGGCACTCAGCGTGAATATAAAATACAACCATGTTTCTGCGTGTAATACAGTAATTACTCACGATCGTAACGAGAAAAAACAATCAACAGAGTAAAATCAATTTACCAAAGCCTGGCAGGGATTAGAGGATCTTTGCAGCATTGTCTGACTGGTCAATAATGATGTTAGCTACTTGCAGTGTGCACGTCCTAATAAGGGGGAATAATAAGGCAACATTTGCAGCAGATTTAATTGTATTCTTTTGCCCGCTCAATACGATCGTGTATTCATGTGTTAGGGCTTGAAAGCTCTCCCGACCTCTCTGTTATTACCCTCCGCTTTTTTGTGAAATGCCAGAGGAGTGTCGGTGGGCGGGAATCATTGATTCATTGATCTGAAGCCATGCAAGCAAAAGAGAAACAAAGAGAGGCAGGAATACTGAAACACACTCATCTCAGAGTGTTGACATTCACGTAAACAGACGTACCCAAATTCCCTGTTAATGAATTAGACAATGGCAACACACACTCACATTGTTATTAAGCCCTTTAGATTTAAAAGCTGAATACACATTTCCTCTTAGCGGCTGCGAGCGGAGTCTCGCCAGGCCTGAGACCTTGAATATCCTGAGGAAGCCGTTTGATTGGCTGCCAGATAGAAAAGAAGAGAAGTGAGACACCACTTCTCCCTGTACTGCCAACAGAGTGGAGCAGTGGAGATGGATTTTGGTAGGCCGGCCCTGAAGTTAGCATCTCCCTGTTTCCCTCGGCTAAAATATGGATTTCAGAATATTTCAGAAAATCTGTGGCAAACACACGTTTATGATACTTACATGTTTTGTTCAGCAGATTCATCTCTACATATTAGATCCATTTTGGGATTTTTGAAGTAAAAAGCTAACGTTAGGCTATAAAGGAACTACAGCACGGTCACATGACTTCACGTCACCACCGCTAAGCTAAAAGCGGCTAATGTTGGGCTATAAAGGAACTACAGCACGGTCACATGACTTCACGTCACCACCGCTAAGCTAAAAGCGGCTAATGTTGAGCTATAAAGGAACTACAGCACGGTCACATGACTTCACGTCACCACCGCTAAGCTAAAAGCGGCTAACGTTAACGCTGTTTTTAAATTCAACAGTGGGGTATTTACTGATGTATTTGATGTCATAGGACAACATGTTAAAATCTCTTCAGCTTGTGTTAACCACAGATCTTCTTTCAGGCATATAAACATAAACATATTAAAACTTTAAGGGAACCAGAACTCCTAAAATGCGTGTGGAAAGATGGAAAGATCTGCACATAGCTGCAGCAGGCTCTTATGAAGGCTCACATCTACACAATATGCAATACAACTGGGGGTTTTAACATGTGATGTATTGGTGTGTGAGGGGTTTATGTTTTGGACAGAACTTGCCTTAACACAGTCTTTTCTCTTATTTGTCTATAGGAGCACAGCGCAGAGAAAGGTGGAGGCAGCCAGGTGCTGTCGGAGCCGTCTCGGATCAGCCGGCTGGAGAGACAGGCCCACGACTTCCTCAATGCTGTGTTACACAGAAAAGGTAAAACACGCACGCACGCACGCACGCACGCACGCACGCACGCACGCACGCACGCACACACACACACACACACACACACACACACACACAAACATTTGTCCGTCATGTCATTACCTTTTATAACATATTAATTGTATTGTTTGTCTAAAAAAAAAAGTGAATTAATTAATTAAGATATTTTATATTGATGTCATATTATAGCATGTCTGAAAGTCATCAAAAGTTGTATTATAATGTCCCATAATAATTTCACATATACAAACTCGTTAATACGAGCGAATAAAAAAAGGTAAGTCCTATAAGAGCATAACATATCAGTGTATAAAATATTTCAGACTTTTATTGCTTTCAATTATTTCCACCATGTTTTTTTATGAAACCAGACCATTTAGGACTTGAACGCTCTTTATTATGGAAAGTAATGGGATATTAATGAAATGGACCAGTGTGGAATTCCTGCTTTTATTGCTTTTCATCGCAATACAATAGGCCATCGCTTAAAGAATATATATGTCCTCTTAATTTTTAACAAAACCAAACAGTGTTGTCAAATCTTCTTGTCATTTTCTGATTCCAAAAACGTGTTGAGTAAACGTTTTCTTGTACGTCTTATCTCTATGTTCTTCAATGTCTGCACTTTGAAACATTATGCATGAGGCACATGTTGAAGACTTCACTAAACTTAATCAGGTCTCTGTTAGAGCATGATATTTTAAGTTGTGTGTCTTCTGCCTAAGTATGCCAATTAGCAGAGTTGGGATAAAAAGGGGACCAGGGATCGACTCCTGAGGGACACCACATTTAACTTTTACAAAGTTTTAAAATTGGAGCAAAAAGACTATTCTGCCCTCAAGGTAGACCCCAAATCGGTTAAGATCTGGGCCAGAGAGGCCGACCCACTTTTCCGACCTTTACTAAAAGTGCCGTCATTACAAAGAGAGGCCATGTGGGAAACTCGTAGGAAGGTTATTTAACACAGTGGAGATTTGAGGGCAGGAAACTAATGCTGAATTTAGGAAGGTTTCAATATAGTGGAAGAGTACACCCTTCACTTAGAGAAAGAGCATGCTACCAGACATAACAATATTACATGAACACAGCTAAATAGATTAAAAACCTTTCACAAAAGGTGTCACACGCTGACTAGGAACCAAGAATGAGAGTTGATGTAATTAAACTGTAGGACTGACAATAATAATTAATATGAAAATGGCAGACTTACATTTTGATATTTGAGTAGAAATTGCACCTTAGTTGATACAAAACTACACCAAGCTTCAGCCAAGATTGGGCTGACTACCCTTTTATCTGGGAGACACTTCCACAAACATTGTTTAAGAGGTGTTGATTCAACTTGAAGATTTGGAGGATGTAGTTTGGGGTGCTTTTTTAATGTACTTCATTATACAGACATACTGTCTGGTTGTGAGTAAGGTAGTCGTCTACCAATCAGAGGGTCACTAGTTTAGATCCCTGCAATCAATATCTTGAAGTGTCCTCAGACTAAATACTAATCTACAAATTGTAGGCATGGCTAACAGTGTAGAGTGTAAGTCTCTTTGGATTTGTGATAGAAAGCGTCAACTGAATGTCATTTATTGATGTATATTTGAAGATGTGTTTTTTTCCTGGTGGGAGGGAGAGAGGAAGCAGAGGTCTGTCAAATCAATGGCCAGCCTTAATCAATGTGGCCTCCTGTAGAGATGTTGCTTAAAGACCGATACACCATCACACAGGCCAGGGCACTAGACAAACATACCATAAATACAGACAATCACTATTATAATAATGTTTACAGTGTTTTAAGCTGTATTAAAAAAATCATAATAAGTGGTCACAGATGTAGTCTAACAACTCATAATCTTTGCTTTTTACCTGCCAATATAAATCTAATGTGCAATGGAGCAACGTTTGTCAAAATCAAACTTTGTCACACATGAAAGTATATTTGGCTAGCAACATGTACAGTTAAAGTTGTAGGCATGTGCAATGATGCTGGCCAATGCTACTGTATACACTGTTGAAATCACTGCACTGCACTTGCCTGATCTGATCCTTTCTCTTGCTGATTGGAAGATAAAACTCCCTTGAAAACCTGCCTAAAATGATTATGCATTGCTTGGGGCAAACATACTTTCTAAAGCAGTTTCCTCTCTCGGTGGAATGCAGAATTCCTGAACCTCTCAAGGAAATGTTTCTGGAAAAGGTGCAGCTGTGAAATCACTCTGCTTTGTTATATTGAGGCGAGACCATTTGTGTACCTATGCAGAAACCTATAGCGTTACACAACGGCCATTTCCTAGCAAGCAAAAACACAGGGTTTCCCAGGAGATTTCCCAAAATCAAAATGTTGCTGTGTGATTAGAGCCCATTTCGAGCAAACTAACTCACTCCTGTTTGAGTGTTGCAGAGTGAGCACATGGTGTATCCAGTAAAACTATTTGTTGAATCAGCTAAATGTTATTGGGGTCTTTGACGCCACACAAAAGTCACGCGTACAGTTTGTTTTACACTTTAAGCTCCTTTTTTGCCATGTCAACAATATACTATCAGTGTTAGGGATAACACTGTGACATGGTTAAGTGAATAAGTCAAATAACATTAATGAGGGATTAAGAAATGATTCACAAACAACATCTGGCAACAACACCTACGTACACACCTCAGTGATGAAACGGGAACACAATAACGGAAATCAAAGCTTATACCACACACTGGAATAATACAACCGCTTTGGTTGCTAATGGCTTTTGTTAAACATTACACATAGTTTGTAGTGTTTTCCTAGTCATTGTAGCGGACTGCTTAGCAAGTCTGACATAAAACAGGAAACTGTCTAAAGGTACAATATATTTGTATTCATAAAAATTGGACATGAACCTTAAAACTTGACAAAAAAAAAATTATTTTAAAGGTCCCCTATTATACTGTTTGTCATCAATATATCACAGGTCTCAGATATATACAGAACCTGTGTCTGATTGGCTGAAACACCAAACAGATCATTGCATCATTACCCATAATCCCCTCTGTTTCAGCCCTGTTTCAAAAGTGCTGATTCTCTGTCTGTTACTTTAGATGAAAATAAGGAGCCCCTCCCCACGCCCCTCTGAGAGAGATTTGGTTACAAAGAACTCAATGGTGCTCTAAGAGGAGATTCAGGTGATAAGGTGGGGGGGGGGGGGTTACCTTGGTTGCTGATTGGCTAATGGTTACACAAGACAACACATCGTTATGACATCATAAAGTGGCCAAAATCTGATCAGCTCATTTTCAGACAGGTTTTTATATAAAATGGATCAGGACAAAAAGAGAGAGAATCTTTGTTCCTGAAACTTTCAGAGTCTCTTTACACAGAGGGGACACATGTTGATGTAGAAGAGACATGAAGAAGAGGGGACACATGTTGATGTAGAAGAGACATGAAGAAGAGGGGACACATGTTGATGTAGAAGAGACATGAAGAAGAGAGGACACATGTTGATGTAGAAGAGACATGAAGAAGAGGCAAGAGGGGACACATGTTGATGTAGAAGAGACATGAAGAAGAGGGGACACATGTTGATGTAGAAGAGACATGAAGAAGAGGGGACACATGTTGATGTAGAAGAGACATGAAGAAGAGGGGACACATGTTGATGTAGAAGAGACATGAAGAAGAGGGGACACATGTTGATGTAGAAGAGACATGAAGAAGAGGGGACACATGTTGATGTAGAAGAGACATGAAGAAGAGGGGACACATGTTGATGTAGAAGAGACATGAAGAAGAGGGGACACATGTTGATGTAGAAGAGACATGAAGAAGAGGGGACACATGTTGATGTAGAAGAGACATGAAGAAGAGGGGACACATGTTGATGTAGAAGAGACATGAAGAAGAGGGGACACATGTTGATGTAGAAGAGACATGAAGAAGAGGGGACACATGTTGATGTAGAAGAGACATGAAGAAGAGGGGACACATGTTGATGTAGAAGAGACATGAAGAAGAGGGGACACATGTTGATGTAGAAGAGACATGAAGAAGAGGGGACACATGTTAGATGTAGAGAGGTAAGAGACATGAAGAAGAAGGTGGACACAGTGTTGAGTATAGAAGAGACATGAAGAAGAGGGGACACATGTTGATGTAGAAGAGACATGAAGAAGAGGGGACACATGTTGATGTAGAAGAGACATGAAGAAGAGGGGACACATGTTGATGTAGAAGAGACATGAAGAAGAGGGGACACATGTTGATGTAGAAAAGACATGGAGAAGTGGATTTTGCATAATAGGTCCCCTTAAGTTGTAGGTTGTTATTGAATATAGATTAAAGGTGTTTAGGATTATATGTTGAAGGATATTTTCTTTATTTTATGATTCAAATATCTCATTGATAGATTGGACTTGTGTTACCTCAGTTTTCTTCCTGTGTTTGACATGGATTTGTTTAATCATCTGTAAAGCATTTTGTAATTGTGTGTTCATAGCACTGTTTATTTTTACATTGCTTAATATAATGAGCAACAATGCGAAATCAAACTCAATGTGCGACACATACGGGTTTTATAAATAGAGGCTTGGCATCGGACTTGTGAAAAATAACATCCATTGTTTTTAAAGTTTGCCTGAATAATTAGTCACACTTTTTAAAACAAAGTGTCATCTATAATACAAGAGTTAAGGATTAAACTAAAGTAGAAAGCAAGCCAACAAGGATAATAAATCATTTAAAGAGGAATCATTACGAAGTCACCTTTTAGTCTTGAGCCAACACTCACCAGAGCCTCAGGCTGCCGTTGGCCTTCAAGTACCAACAGTTCACATTGTAAGTTATTGTAAGACGGAGAAGTTTTAAGAGTATTTTAAGAGTATTTTTCACACATTTACTTAATTTGTTCTTTTAGTTTGAGTTCACAATGTGAAGAAATGGCAATCAAGCTGTTAAACCCCTTCAAATTATACATCTAAATTAAGAAAAACTAGACCATAATTTGAAATATATGAAGAAATAGGGCAGAAAGCTAGCTGGGAAAGCAGTTGTGTAAGGCATAGTTGAAAACGGCATTAACGCTGATATTATTGTGCCTTAACCTTGCTCACTGGAGAGGATTAAGTGCTGTGTATACAGTAGATAAAGTGCAGAACGTATATTATTTTTGGATTAATTCAGCATAGCTTCCAGGATTATATTTTGGGGCTAATGTATTATTTGGAGGATTTAGGGTTCGACTCGGTGGCACGCATAAGAGAAACCAAATATACTATATGTGCCGGTTATAAAGAGATAAGTGCAGTTGATGTATCTGGGACAATGGCAGATTAATGCATTAATAACAAATGAGTGGCGCTGTTTTTCTCAATGGGTATTACCCGATGAGATGAATGAATGAGTGTTTGATGTTTGTGTTGTCGCAGCAGGGGATAATTGGACGTTTGGTTTCTGTAATTCCTCCCAGACTCTCACTGGTCTCTTGGTAATCGTTGCACTTTGAAATTGTTCTTTTATTTATAATCTTTGTGTCACTGTACTTGTGTTTTGATAAATGAAACTGAACCAAATGCTCTGAATGATGATAGAATCTAAGCAGAGTACAACTTGTGTACCATTGTTGGCTTTTTATATTTTATAAGGTTTTTTCAACCGTCATACTCTCTAATTATACAAACCAATACAAAAAACCCAAATTAAATGTTAGGTCACTGGGATTTTGTGTGATTTTTCAACAAATCATTATCTATTCGCCTTTCAATTATAATATTGTTTGGTCATTTCATCTTTAAAATGTCTGGAAATTGCCCAAAAAACACCAAAATATAATTTCCCAGAAGCCCCAGGCAGTGTCAGTCCAAAACACAAAAAGATGACATTTTCACTGATTATAAAACAGAAAGAAGAAGCAAACACTAATTTGTAGGAATCTGGAAACAAAGTATTTGCAATTTTTTAACCCTTAACACAATTAATGAAGCACAGATCATGGCTGAATCATCATGCATACATTTATCTTAAAGTAGCGACAAAGAGCTCGACGTAGGAGTGAAATCGAGAGAGAATCCTGGGTGCATTTTAGGGAGAAGGTATGAGAGCTGGAGCTGAAGGATGGCAGGCAGTAATCTCAAACTCATATGGTGGGCAATAGGCTGGATTAAGAGCTGCTTCTGAGCGATGTTTTGATTATGTTCAGCAGAGCATCAGGATTACATTTCTCAGGATGAAGTGGGATAAATAAACTGGTGAACGTGGCAACAGAGTTTTCCTGGAGTACGGGATGCTGACATGTGTGCTGTTGCGAAATTTGTATTTCCACATGTATATTTCCCACATGTATATATATTTTTGTAACTTTTTAATGCTATTCTATTTCTGAAATATGTTGGACTGTTTTTTTCTGGTGTCTTAATTTCTCTTATGTACATTGCCTTATCTATCTTCTGTTTTGTTGTCTTCTCCCCAGACCTCCCAAGTTTCTCAGAACCTCACATTCCTCTAGTGGCTCGTGAGATCATGCAGCGAATGATCCGCCAGTTCGCTGCCGAATATACCTCAAAAACTACTCAGGACGACTCTCCTCCCCTGCCCAACGGCACCATGAAGGACCAAAGCCTGCCGAGAGCGGCGCCTCTGATCGCGCCCGGCTCCCCTCCATCTTCTGCCTCCTCCTCTTCCTCCTCTCCTTCCCCCACCCCGGGACCTGGTTTCAGCCCAAACTCCGCCGCTGCTGCCGCCTCAGCACCGACATGCATCCAGAGCAGCAACGGCACGGGGACCAGTAACGGGTCAGGAGGAGGGGGGACGGCTGCTGCCTCTGCACAGAACCCCGTCCTCAGCAAGCTTCTCATGGCCGACCAGGACGGCCCGCTCGACCTTTCCGTCAAAAAGAACGAGGATGAGGAACCGGAACCGAGCCAGCCGGGTGAGAGCAAACACACACATATACCTGTTTTTGTGACTCACGCGACCCACATGTTGACTTGGATTGATACGTTCGAGGCATATCCTTACTTATCTTACCTCACACATATACATGTTTTTGTGACTCGTGAGGACCATGTGTTGACTTGGATTGATGCGTTCGAGGCATATCCTTACTTATCTTACCTCACGCCTATACATGTTTTTGTGACTCGTGAGGACCACGTGTTGACTTGGATTGATGCGTTCGAGGCATATCCTTACTTATCTTACCTCACACATATACATGTTTTTGTGACTCGTGAGGACCACGTGTTGACTTGGATTGATGCGTTCGAGGCATATCCTTACTTATCTTACCTCACACATATACATGTTTTTGTGACTCGTGAGGACCACGTGTTGACTTGGATTGATGCGTTCGAGGCATATCCTTACTTATCTTATCTTACCTCACACCTATACATGTTTTGTGACTCGTGAGGACCATGTGTTGACTTGGATTGATTAGTTTGCAGCATATCCTTACCTACATATGTAACTTCACCATATACTCATGCATTATTATTGTATCCAAACATTTTGCAGTAGTATCGTGGTACTAGTTACAAGTACACTTCATTATTCTTTGAAGTGTAAAATTATGAAAATATATATATATAAGAATAGAACAGCTAACAAACAGGAAAAAAAAACACATGAAAAATAAACTAAAACATAATTGGAATTATAGTCCAAGTTAAACTAAAATGAAAAAAAAACGTACGACTTAATTAAAGAAATCTCACCTTTGTAAAATTTAGCAGCTTCAATTTGTTATTAAGTTTGCAGAAATACAATTATTCTGTCCCAAGCTTTATCAGAAGAACAAACATCTGGATCAGGTCCAAGTTGTGCACCTGAAAACATTTTTTTATTTTATTTTGTTAAATGCACATTGACTACAGTTAGCTATAATTAGCAGACTGCTCTCACAGATTTTTAAACACAGAGACTATAATTGAACACATTCAGATCAATGAACAACCTCCTGTTTAGGATTCAGCCTCTGCAGCAGAACACTGATCTCTGTAATAAAGCTCGTGGCTGAAGTGTAATCAAACTAACCCAGCAGGGGGTCTGCCTGTCCGTCTCAGAACCGGCTGCAGAGCTGAAGCGACAGCTCGCTGTTTCAACCCTCAACTCAGTGACCGGTCACCCTCTTTAATACCAGCTTTTTAGAATCTGCTTACAGTAAGCCTCTGGAGTTTTTCACCAAAAAGATTTAGGCATTTACAAACCACCTCATGCTCTGCCATTATCTCTCTCTCACACATACAGGGGAATTCCTTTTAGACAAATTCTGACTCTGATAATCCCCAAAGCTGGATCATATACACACCACGCAGTAGATGTCATTCAGGAAAAATGAAAATGCTCAAGCAATCAAATTTGTTTTTACGTTGACAATGAATCAAATGTCATGTAACAGGGTGCATTGTAAACCCCACAGAGAGCTCGGACTAATGGTTTAACCTTTGCTTTCAGATTTAGTTTGAGGCCATGAGAAATGTAGCGGCAAGTCCAAATCTTTTTTCAAACGGTTTTATTTCCAAAACCAAACTACCCGCCTTCCCCACCAGGTGCGACCATACTGAGCTGCCTTTATGCGTGACTTGGGTTGACTGTAAAAAGAAAAAACTAAAAAGTCAAGTAACACAAAACAATGACTATGAGATAAGATTATACATACTTTTTATTACACAGAACCCACATTTTTGTGTAGCGAAAAACACAATTTTCTCCTCCAGAACAAGATTGATATTCACAGTTTTCCTGTCGCATTAGTTGGATTACTTCGGAAAGTTTATTGTGATGAAATTCAGTCAATTAAGTCTTTTTAGTTTGATTTAGTTGAACACATATTTATTAAACACAGAGCAGGACTGTTTCATAATACTTTGTAAGTACGAGTTGCCGTGTGTGATCTGATTCGAGCTGAGGGTACCTGGCAGCATTAATCTTCACATTGAGGACGAATACATTGTTCCTATAACTCTCTAATACTGTAACATAGAGATGACTTATACAGTAATGTGTTGTATGAAACAAGCATGTTAAAATGGATGGAGATGCTAATTTACCGTGTTTCATTAGCTCGAGGAAGGACCTCATACTGTAATTAGCGTGGTGGTTATCCCTAGGCATTTGTGACTCAAGTGCATTTTGATTAAGATTCATTTTGAAGGTAGATTCTGTGTACACGCCATGTATTAAATGAACATAACTATGACCATATTAATATATTTTTGATTCCTCTTGAGCTGTACAGTTTCATTTGAATATTATTTGTTGTCCGAACTAAACAACAAAAAGAGAGTGAGATTAGTGCAGCAGTCACGAGTCCTGCCTAAATAGGCTTCTGGCGGGGTTCAAAAGGTCAACTGCACTTTAGGGATTACAACAGAAACACACACAGATTGATGACTGAGATGAATTATCAGTATATAATTGCTCTGGGAAGACTGTTTATTTCCCAAATCAGTCTTTTAAAAGCAATAACTTTTGGATTCTTTGAGGCAAAAACCATCAGATAAGAATGACAAATGGAACGATTTTAAACAGCGCCTAGTCGTGAACTAAAAAAGTCTGGAAAAACATTAAACAAGTCTTCAAATCTAGAGTCTATTATCAATAACTCACCATTTTCTTATCTTACCATCGTTTTTACATTTTCAGAGCACATCAGCTTTGCTAATATTCCCTCGACCTTCATGTCCTCTCACACATCATGATTAATATTTTCTACGTGTGTGTGTTGGACCTGATTTGCTGACGAACATATTCACGAAAAACACTGAGATTTCCACACAGCATGTGGCCATATTTCCCAGACTTCCTTGCTTAAGTGAGAGACCACCTGTTCAGAAGCACAACATAGTATCTCATGCTTTTTTTTTCCAATCATTCATAATCAGTGGTTTCCATATGCAGACACAGAAACAAGCAGTTGCAGAAGCTGTTAAAATGGAATTAGAGATGTTAATAGATTGTATTTAAGTGCAATGGGATTGACTGCATTCTGCCTCATGTATATATAACTCACACAAACAATATAAGTATCTAAAATATTCATCTCTTTCTCTTCCTCCGGTTTATTCCTTCATCTTGATTTAGAAGATAATGTTTTTAAAATGGTAAATAAAGATCTAATTAATTCACATACAGCAGAGTTGCCCATATGGTGAACTGCTCAGGTTAGTCGAAGATTGATTGGTACCTTATTATTCTTATTATTGTTAAATAACAAGGTATTCTTCTGTCTTGTTCAAATAAGAGAAATATTATTATGAATGTGATTTTAACAGACAAATGGTGGATTTGTATAGGTTCTTGTCTCTACTTCTAAACATAAATATTTAATCATAAAATTAGATTAAAAAATGATGTTATAATGCCTTGAACAAACAAGTGGCATGCAATTCAAATACATAAATCTCAAAAAGAGATAGATGAATTAAAATGAAGTCCAGCCCGACCAGCTCTGATAGACATATTAATGCATCAATAATCATTATCCCAGTAAATGGAGCGAAGCTGCGAGCTAGTTCAGACAGTCAACTCGAGCACTCATGCTGCATTCATACATAACAGCCCTCGCCACGCTACAACCAACCAAACAGAGTCTCCTTAATATGCCGCTCTATTTAACTGCCAGATATCTCTCCATGCATTGCTTGCTGCTGCTGCTGCGTTTCGTGCCCTGCTATTGCGTTCGCATTGCTACTGCTGTGTTCATGCTGCTGCTGCTTGCCTGCCCCACCACCACCCCAGCTTCCACCTGTAAGCTCGGGGGTTAGTTATTTAATCATAATCACTCATGGTGCTATGTATATCTGTGGAGTGATGAGGCCTGAGCCTAGACGCCAAACTCAACTATATGCTGCTTCTAATAAACATGTTAAAGAGATACGTGAGTTGTCTGACTGAATTGAATATATATTTGAAGCTGAAATTAGCTATGTACATGTCCTTTTGGTACTTACGTATAGTTAGATGTTCATTATTTTGCCCTTAAAGTTGGATTTTAAATACTGGACTTGAACTTGTTACAGAGTATTTTTACAATTAGTTTTCGGAATACAGAATCGGAATCAGAAATACTTTGTGAGTCCCAAAGCGGGGACTTTCACAGAGTTGCAGCAATAGTTGAATAGCAGGTACATTAAAAAAGAGACATAAAATAATAAAAAACTTTTCCAGATGTAATTACGTGTGCAGTGTGTTCTTTTAAAACCATTACTGCTTTGATTCGTGCTCAGTTGTGTTAAATATTTCATTTCCTGTTTCTCTTCAGACGGCGTCCTGGACCTCTCCACCAAAAAGAGCCTCAGCGCAGGCAACCTCAAAACCTTCCCCGGCTTCTCCCCTGAGCCCGGGGTCAAAGGGTAAGATAACAGGATTAGTCAAACCAGCCTCTGCGCCACGGCCATTTTCCTAAAACAACAGCGGAGAGGTTACAGCAGGAAGGCCTGTTGTGTCTCTGAGCCACAGAGCACTTGTCAGTCTTAACACTACACACTGTGTGGAGTTTAGCCCGAGGGAAGAACATGATACTGTTATAATTATCATGATTCAAATCTAATTCAGATGCCCAACCGCAGTCAAGCTCCTCCTTTGACAAAGATTGATTTCACAAGTGGATGAAAATCATCACAGGCAGATTTTATCAGCAGTTATTATTTTACTCAGTCAGATTAGACAAGCTGTCTTGTGTGTTGATTTAGATACCATTCAGACAGTTCTCTACTCGGGTTCCCAACAGCTCAATCATTTTAGTCATATTTAACCGCCATTCATCTGCTTTTGGTACTGTATGCAACAAGCTATGTTCAGTGCTACTTTTTGTAATTTAAAGTGGACCTATCATGCTATATTTGAATAATATAGTGTAGGACCATACCTATATAAGGCATATTTATACTTTTTTTTGTGCAAAATACCAAACAGATCATGCATCTTAGCCATGCCTCATTTTGCTCAATTTGACAATTTATAGCTCTGTGTTTGTAAGGGCAGATAAGGGCAGAACAGCACCATCTAGAGGCCTGGCATATGTACTACAGCGTCTCCAGCGCTTTCGAACGGCAATGGCCGTGGCTGTCTCCTCCTGATTGGTGGAGTTGGCCCAATAGCCGTAGCGCCACCGTCCTGACGTCAGGACAGTGTTCAAATCTGGATCAGTTTTTATCAGATCCGTTGCAGCCCCTTTTTTAGAGATTTGGGTATGGAGGAAATAGAGAGGGTTGTGTTTTCTGACACTTGGTGAGTTCCCTGGAACACCGGGGACACATATTCATGTAGAAAAGACGTACACAAGTGCATTTTGCATGATAGGTCCCCTTTAAAAAAAAGATATTGGAGCTCAATATTCTAGGGAAACAATCAAGATTACATTGGGTATGAGACGTTTTTAAATTATTTATATTTTTTGTTTTAAGTATATTAAGTTCACAGTACTTAAAGGCGGCCTTTTATGCTAGATTTAAGTTTTTTTATATGTATTTTGTGCCTCTTCTGGGACATGTCTCCATGCTTTAATGTTCAAAAAGCTCTTTATTTTTCTCATACTGCCTGTGCTGCAGCACCTCTTTTCACCCTCTGTCTGAAACCAGAGCCCAGTCTGCTCTGATTGGTTAGCTGGCCGGCTCTGTTGTGCTCTGCTTAGAGATGTCCCACCCCTTAGCCTATCACGTACAATGTGTTGGAGCGCTCGCCAATAGAAGCACAAGTGTTACTTAGTAAAGTCACTATGTTTTGGGAAGTAAATAAAATAGTTTTTTGGCTTAATGCGTCACTTTTATAGGAATGAATTGGGCCGCACCTCCAACGTTTTATCCAGTTCTCTTACACATCTATAGTCCACGCCCCCAAGCCCAAAAAAAGAGTTCTGTATAACACACTGGTTTTCTCTTTTCTCCTCCGTGTCAGTAGATCTATTGACAATCCTTAGTGCAATCATTTATTGATGGATGAGTACTCTGCCTTGAAGTCATGTTTGAATCGGTAGCCATCATACTCGCATCCTGCATCCAGAGGGAATAAACAATCAACGCTAATCGCGGCTGCCATTTCGAGGAATGCATTTGATCTGTAGGTCAAAGATGGATTAGTAGAGGTTCGATACACAGTCCTGCCCCGAATGCAGGATTTCTGCGTAGCTGTGGTTGTGGAGGAGGATGTGGGCATAGAAATATCCCCCCCCCCCCCGCTCTCTGGTCCAACAGTAAACACACCTCCACTTGCTTTCTAAAGTGAGATATGAGAGGTGTTGCATTGAAATTATAGTTAATGCAAGTCCCAAATGGCCATCACAAGAGTGGTTCTTTCCGGTAAAATCTAGTGTTGCCTAGATACCAAACAAGGCCAGTGTTTATCCGTCTAGTTCTTGATTGAAATGAAGAGAAATAAAGTTATCAATAGAGCAAACGCAGCGACAGATTTTCAAGTATGGACCTGGCCTTTAACCAGGAGTTGTATCTGATGTTTCAAGACTGTGACACTTCAGGTCTTTTGCCTTTTGTTTTGGACTGACCTTCTGTATTTCGGGTACTTGAAAGTGCTCAAATGTCTTGTCCAATGAGGGTTTATTAGCTAAAATTAACAGTTTGTAAAAAGGTGGTTTGGCCTTGTTCAATGTGATTTGATGGCTAAAAAGAATCAGAGTTCAATCGATCAGGAATGAAGTTCTAATAGAACTGCATAGGATCGTTATAAAAGTCACAGGTTCTGCAAGAGTGAAAGAAAGAAGATTGTAAAAATGCAGATTTTTCACTATCAATAATAAATTGTCCTCGGGAATTGGCAATATCCCAGGAAAAAATGAATTCTCCATTTAATGTAGTAGTTTAAAGGTGGGGGAGGTAATTTTGGAGAAACCAGCTAGAATTTGAAAATACACAGCCGGGAGAAATCTGCCACTTCCTTACAGAGCCCCTCCTCCAACACACACGAACGCGACCATGACCAATGAGGGCACGAGATAAGTGTGTGCACAGATGGAAGGCTGACAGGCAGGTAGGCCATCCAATCATTTTAGCCGGGCTGGCTCAGATGATTGGTCGTGCTTTTTACAGTATTACAGCTTCCACAGATGATATTTTTGCACGGATTTTTTGTCAAAGCACTTAAGATATTCATTGCTATCGGGATGTTAAGAGCATTCCATGGAATATAACAAAAAGTGTATCTCGAGCCGGTTTCTCAAACTTACCTACCCCACCTTTAATGTGTAGAGAAAGGCACACATTCCTCTAAATCATAAAAAAGCATCAACAAAAAAGCTTTTTGTTAATTCACATCCACAATTTTCCACAGACAAAGGACCCAGCAGGTAAACCTTGGCATTGGGAGGTATTTCCACGATAGGCAAACAAGGAACTGCCCCTTAGGCCCCTCAGGACAGGACTCAGTCTACTCCCTCAGGGGCCTCGGGGCCCCCTAAAGGCCCCGAGGCCCCGAGCCTCACCAGGAATCTCTAATGATGAGGTCATGTAATATTAACTACAGGAGGAGGTGGAGCCTGTACAGAGTTTCCACCCCCACTGACATCAATTCATCTTTGACAGAAAGACAAAATCCCTTAACACCAGGTTGCAGTGTGTATTATAGGTTACTGGTTAATCATTTTCTGGCCATGTTTGTAGACAGACCTCAGACAAAAACTGCATTTTTTTGTTTGTAGATTCTTTATTTCTTTATATTTTTCTTTAGAAGCATAACTGATTTCTGTATAATCACATTTTTACCTAGATTTGTTAAGAATTACCGAAAAAGTTCAATCAGATCTGGTTTAAGATGTCCCATGATGGACTAAATGCTGTTCCATCTACTCCTGGTGTAACAATTATATGTTTTTTAAATATACAATTAAAAAAATATTCAATCTTGGCTGCAGGATATAATTACCAACAACATGTTTAGCCTCAATGCACAGTGTTTAGGGAGCACCAGTCATACCCCCAGATTCTGAAACAATCGTTCTATCGGTGTCATTCAAGATTCAAGGCTTTTATTGTCATTCGTACATAGCTACAGTGTAGGTATGTCGATGAAAATCTGAGGTCCCAGGCTCTTCCAACAGTGCAACACAATAACACATAAAATAGTGCAAGTAAATACAATAAAATAGAATAGAAGTAGTGCCATAAGAGTCTATATACAAGTGATACATCATTTGTAAGTTGCGTGTTATTTTATTCTTTTATTTTCGCAAATGCGTGTTCCCATTGATTCTCAGTAGCTGTCTGGCGCGTCCTCCCTGATGACTGTATGCTTACTGTAACAGAACGCTCTATTAGAGAGTACAGACTCCAAAGCCTCTCGTTAACCCTGTATTGTCTCCATCGAGCCCGAGACCGCCCACTGTGGTAATCTGTCTTAAAGCCCCCGCTGAGGACTCCCCACATGGCACAGTTGGTAACTCTGCAGCTCACCAGACTATGTCTCCACTGGAGAGATACAGTATTTCCCTCAAGTTTCTTCTCCCCCCAGCCAGCCGCTGATTTGACAAGCCATTTCCCGCTATGATAAACCTAAGGGAGCATTTTTTAAAGAGCCTGTCCACTGTTGCTATAGTTACTCAGCAGTAGGAGCATTGGCCGCAGCAGTTTTGAGTCGATGCACTTTTAATGCAAGCGTATGTTTCAACAGCAGACATGGTTTTTCAGAAATAAATAAAAAACGCTCGCATAGATTGCATACTTTGTTTATTTGTCAAACAAGGGGCAATTCAAGGAACTCAATTTGAAAGCAAATTATTATCCAAAACAACACAATAAATGTAGATTGTGACTCTTTGAAGATAAACAATGCCTTCTTACAGTAGTAGTTGGTAAATTGAAGATGGTATAACAAGAGTGAAACCATATTGCCAATACAAATGTGTGAGAATTTTAATGAGAAGTATGTTAATATCTACATTTCAGGCCCTTTTAATTGTGTTTCATGTTTTTACAACACAAACTGCTCCTAATAGAAGATGCAAAGTCTATTTGACTTTGTGTTCATGTGTTCAACTCAAAATAGATGCAGTTCAAATCCTCAATTTTCAATTTCGAAAAACCAGTATTTGTTGAGAATGAATGGGTTTTAAAGATTAAAACATAATGACTTACATTCTCGCCCTACCTCAATTTGAAATAAATTATACTCACTGGAAATTAACTGATGTTTAATAATGATAGGTCTAATATGTGGTGAAAAGGTAATAACTGGACTGGACTTTGATTCAACACATTACAGATTTTCATCTTCATAAAAAAATTGAATATGCATCAAACCAGGATCTCAGAAATGAGTTTATAACCAGACATCCGACACTATCCCTAAATTGTTCTTTTTTTTCTCCATCCAGACGTTCCATTAAAGCGGAACACACCCTGCCAGAGGTGGATGAGGACGGTTTGCTGCAGAGAAGCTTGCAGGACGGACTGAGGGAGAACTACGCCAACTCCACCTCCTTCAAGCCGCCATTGGCCCGCTCGCTGCGTATCAAGGAAGAGCTCCTCAGCCAGAAGCACCGCCTCCTGAGCCAGCCTGCTGCTCTCTCATTGGCTAATCTAGAGTCAGCAGGCTTGCTCAATCATGCGCAGTCCCTCGCCTTGCTTGGCCAGAAGGGCTCTTCCTCTTTCTGGGGAAGCAAGGCCCACCTCGAAAGCCTGATGAAGCTGAAGCAGGCCAGTGGAGCTTTGAACGGGGCCCTCAGCGACCTCAAAGACCTGCCTACATTCCTGGAGAATCACCACAACCACCACGGAGCCTTCTCCTACAAAAGTTCCCACCACCACAATCATGTCTCCAAAGCCCAACACTACCACAACGAGGGGAAGAGGGACCAGGGCCACTCGCCTCCTGTCGACCTAAAGATCCCACAAGTTCGGGGCATGGATCTCTCCTGGGACCCCCATGGCAATGAGCTGTACGGATATGGCGCCATGGGGATTGGGGGAGGATGCCATGGTGAAAACAGCCTAAACCGGAAGCTGAGAGCCATCCTACCCAAGCAGAACCGCCGGGGAGGAAGTCTTGGAAGCCTCCTGGATGGCGCTGCCGACTACTGGAGCTCCGACTTGGACCACTCCAGTTCTGGGCCAGCGTACTCCACCTCTGACGCAGAAGGGGACCCCAACTCCAAGCAGCCGAGGAAGAAGAGGGGCCGTTATCGCCAGTACAACACAGACATCCTGGAGGAGGCCATAACCCAAGTGATGACCGGGAAGATGAGTGTGTCCAAGGCTCAGAACATGTACGGGATCCCGCACAGCACCCTGGAGTACAAGGTGAAGGAGCGCCTGGGAACCTTGAAGAACCCCCCAAAGAAGAAGCTCAAGCTGATGATGAAGATGGAAGCAGGAGGCCTGGATTTTCCTCTTGGAGAGTCGGAGAACAGGCTCAACGCAACACCGCGAGACGACGGGCCGCCGCTGGCTGCTGCTGAGCTCCAGGACAATGTAAAAGAAGAGATTGAAGACAATTTCAAACCAATCGACTAAACGACATACACATGTAAACCTCAGTCAAATGACAAAAGTAATTTGAAAATGGATGGGGCTTTTATTTGTGCCAACTTACTTTGCAGTATCTGGGTGAGCACAAACGCAGGGATAATATGAGGAGGATTCTTAAAAACAAACTTGAGATAAACAACTAATCGGATGGTTTTTAACACGCGTTGTTTAAGCAATGCTGTGTTAGCATTTGTTTAGCTTTTATATCCAGGGGCTTAACAAATGCAGCTAAATACATAAATCAAATGACAATTAATGACATTTCCATAAGCATGCTGATAATCCCCAGCCCAAAAACCCTTCCCCCTTTTTTCTGAACTTGATAGACTGAACCAATGCTGCTTAAAAGTGCAGTTTGGGCTTTGGAACATTCCCAATTGGGGAAAATAATGAGGGGAAGGTTGAAAATTAACTCCATGGACAAATAAGTCCCTTTATTGCTCCCCTCTCTTATGGAGTACTATCTGAAATTGGTAAGTGAACAGTCTATTACATTTGAAGCCAACTGTAACGTTTAATCATACCATTGATATTCCTCGCCAGGGTTGTGAATCAAAACCCATCCTCTTATTGCCAGGTAGCCATGACGCTTTAACTGCAAACCTTTTCTTTTCTCCATAAGATATTCTGCTAATCTCTGTGCGGACGAAAGCAACATTAACCCGTCCTTTTTGAATGAGAAAAGACACAAAAGTCATTCAGGGATGCATGTTTGTGAGTTTCGTGGACACTACTGACTTCTATAATCAACTTGTTTCCTTTATCTATATCTATTAATTTGTTTTGCTTTCTTTTGCACTACACTTTTGGTCTGGCGCTTACAGACCAGGTTACCTCGGCATTGTTGCCCTCGCATCATGCACTTATTTTGGTCTGTCTCCGAAGCCCAGTCGCAACCTCATAATGGGTCAGTGGTGCACATCGCCTGCGTACGCTGATCCATAATCAGATCCCAGGGAGCTCGAAAACCCTCTTTTTTTTTGCCAAGAGACAAGTTGAGGGGTAAACTGATTATGGATCAGCCTTTTTAAGGCGGATTGCTACCTCATGAACCTCCATCAGTGTCTCACTGCTGATCCTGGAACGCTGGAGCCGCCTTCAGGTTTCCCTCCAAACGGTGACCGAAGGGAGCTCACCCCTTGCATGGAGATCTTTATTGGATGAAGGCCTTTTAGGATCAGAATGTGAAACCCTGCTGCTATCAACGTGATTATCTAGCTCCTATACAAGGCTTTAGCCAGTCTAAGCTACTGAGTTTTAGCTAGTCTTAGCAAACAACAATACATTGCTGATGTTTTTTTCCCTTTTCTATTCAAACTGCTTAGCTGATGAGTTTTAAACGTTTATTTCCCTCAAACCTCAGACAGTTTTAACGGCAGTTAACTACAACAATGTGCATTTATCGAGGGGTGTTTAGGGATGAGGGGTGGGCAATATGCAGTGGGGAGGGGTAGTTAATAGAAGCCAGGGAAAGGAAGATTTAATATATTATAAATTATTATGACTGATGATGTTAAAGCCAATCCGTGATTTATTTTCTCCTCATTTTAACTCAGGGTAACTGAGACAGATAATGTGGGTTTCAAATGTGGTCATTTCCTGTTGGACCTATAGCTGACAAACAGGAGGACAAGACACGCCTCTCACTAATGCTTTGTCTTGTGGGAGGGGCCATGTGATTAAATATGGCAGAGCCATAGCAGATAGACCTGCAAATGAATCATGACAAAGAACAGAAAACTGATGTTGGGTTTTGGGGAGCGAAATTTCTAGCGGTAAACTTCTAAAATAGCACTTTTCAAAAGTAAGCGAACTCAAGAGAGAAAGAAAGCTGTTTGAGGTTATGCACGTAGTGTAGCTCTTCTCTGGGGGATATAGGGCCGGGAGCGATCAGAGGGCAGAGAGATGGAAGAAAAAAGCTTTAGTGTGAAGACTTTCAGAAAGCTGCAGCTTGGACCCAAACTTCTCTTTAGTTTTCCTCTCGATTACCTCCATGATTTAAAAAAAAAAAAAAGGATAAAAAAATGGTCGACAGCTTGAAGAAGTTGAGTTTTGTGTAGTGTCGTCTTGTTGTTTTCCCTCCTCGCCGCTGAAGCACCAGGGATAGAAAAACTATCATCACATGTTCCAGGTGGGGATTCTGACAAAAGCTTTCTGGTCGTGTGTCTGTGCTCTGTGGTAAATGTTGCTCTCCTAAACACTGCCTGGTGCTCACCCAGTCTGTGAGATCTTTAACATGAGAATTGTACCTCTGTTCAGATGAAATGGTAATTCACTCCTTTTCAAATGTATTGTATATTTTATTTATTTTATTTGCTTTTTTTCTTTGATTATTTTCTTAAAAAATGGCATGCACCACTCTGTTGGGGCTGATTTTGGGTTAGGGTCAATTTGATATATTATGAGAGGATTTCAACACCATTAATCTTAAACTTTTTCTAAGTTATGAATGAATCACAATCTAATTAGAATTAGAAAAATGTACTACCTGTTTCATACAATCTGAATATACCCTCTGTGGTTATTGGTTATCCACAAGTTGATTTTAAATCTTTGTAGTTCCCTTGGCTTGATTGGCAGGTATTTATGGCCAATGGGAAAAGCTTTAGGAAAGACCCCTGAAACAACATTTCCAGGGGATGTTATGCATGAAATGCATCCAACACTTTGCCAATGCTGAGCATTGGAAGTGTCTAAAAGGTTGTGAGCGTTGAGTTAGACCCAGCGAAGGACAATGCACTGAACTCATAGTTAAAACAGGATTGAATCCCCAGTGCCGAAAGTAAAGCACTTGTTTTGAACACACCTCTGAAAAAATGCAGAGGAGCTGCTTAGCCAGCTGTGAATGCAGTCTGACAACGTACAGTATGTCCCGCCCTCTAAAAAACTAAAACCCAGAACAAATGCCTCATGTAATGCATGCAAAGCAACATTACATGTGTGTGTAGAAATAGTGTAATTGGCATCGATGCACAGGTTTGTGATGAATAAACTCCAACAGCACTTAAACCGAATTCCCCTGAGAGGGGCGATTGCTCAAAAGCCAAACTATCTCTGTGTATAATTTACATACATTTTATATTTAAAAATAAATCTCTCTCTCTCCCCTTGAAGACATTTTTGACCCTAAATGTACATTCGGCACTTGCTTTAAATTTGCTAATACTTTTTGAAAATTCAGGTAATTTCAAAAGTCCAATTTCAGCCTCCTCTGATCTACTGAGCTGCATGCCATTTAAGGTGTATTCAGCCTCCTCTGATCTACTGAGCTGCACGCCATTTAAGGTGTATTTATTTCAATTCATTTTGTTTCTTGGTTTGGTTTTTAAATATTGTTTATAGTCATGTGGTTAACGGCTCCCCCTGTCCGAAAAAGTCCTCCTTCTTGCAACTGAGTCTCACTGCTGTTTCAAAGAAACCTCATACTATATTATATACTTAAGAGAACAGTATATATCTTTATATATACATATATATTAACAAATACACACAAAATGAATGTAGTGAACAGAAATGAATATCTCAAACTTAAAAAAACAGAACTGTCATCTGCATAAAAGATGGCACCGTCAGTTTTATTTTCAACCGACTGTTGTTTTTATTATTTTGCTTTTAGTTTCACGTCACGCTGCTTGCATTGAAAACGCAGTCGTTTCCTGCTCTGCGTGTGACAGTAGCCTTCAGTACTGTAAATGTCTCAGGATCGAGCCAATGGGATGGGCAGCAATATTCGTCAGTCGGAAAATGGCGCAGACTTAACTACCTGTACTCAATGTAATTTATAGACATGTATACATAAACTATGTGTCGACTTGGTCAGCAGAGTCCAAGTGCTATACCTCAATCTCAAAATAATGACTCCTTTCTGTGCCTCGTACTTTTATGTATACCTTACCTGGGAGCCTGGCGAAGGGATAGCTGATACTCTGGGAAATGTAGTATCCTCAGCTGTTTCTTTTCTTATCTGTTCATTTTTCTTTTCTTTGTCTCGCCTCCCTCTTGCTAAGGGAGGAGGGAGACGCTTCAAGTGTCTGACTGACCAATATTTGCCACCCTACCTCTTTTCAGGTATTTTTTCGCAACAACAAAACCTTATAGAAAGTATATAATGAGTACATTAATACCTTACAGGAACTAAACAGCTATTCATGTTTGAGTCACTGGATGGGCTTGGTATGGGAGGGCTGAAAACCTCTTATTTCTTCCTCCAAAAAGTCCAAACATTTTGGGATTCAGTCGTCTGGTTTCACCCTGGAGGCGATAAGTCAGGTCGGTCCCACCCTGGCCTGAGAAAGAACACGGTGTTTTTGTTCACTGAGGCTCTTTTTCTTTTCTTTTCTGGTTTATTGTATGTTATTTTGGTGTAACGTATACCTCCAGGTTGAAACTTGACAGGGGAGAAATCAGAGACCTGGAGGGGAGATTGGGGGACAGGTGGACAAGTTAACCTTCTTTTATCTGCTGTCTTGTAAAAGAAAAATATATCCAAAATCTTTTACATTGCATTCCAAAAAAACACCACACAAGAAAATGTACCTTTATATGTTGAAAAAAGCTATATACTTATGAATGCATAGGTATTTATTTTACTGTTTTTGCATCTTCAGGTAAACCAATCGATTCCTCTTTTGCTTATAGGTTGGTTTTTTTATTTGGTTTTTTATTTGAAAGACTGTCAAAAGTGATATAAGAAGAAAAAATGTCAAACAGCAACTACTGTAACCTCACTTAGTAGACGCCACATGACGTGCCATTTTGTTTCAGGATGGTGTGTGATGTGGTGCTACCGGGAAAAAAGACCTATAATGTATATGATTGCCATGTTCCTCTCCGCAGAGAGGCTTCTTCTGTTTCTTTTTCTGTCACGCTGCATATCTGGTTGTCATTTAAACCTCAGGTCCAACCACTTCAAAGCAGCTGATTGTACATTCAAAAACACACACACACAAATACACACACAAATACACACACACAAAGAAGAATCAGGATTTTTAGTACGGCTCGTTTCCAGATTTTTTGATGTAACTGACGGAAGCAGATTTTGAATAATTGTTGTTTCTTGTCGTTGTTCGTACTGTTGTTATTCTGATGGCATCTTATTTTAATTTTCTTAGATAAAAACAAAAAAGACAACTTCTTTAAAAGCCAGAATCCAGGTTTCTTTAATACAACGCTGTACTCTCTCTAGCACATACAGCCATGGAAGATCAGAACGCACACATAGAGACATGACGCGCCTACAGCAACACACACTCTCTCATCATCAGGTAGCCGCACTTTGTGTGGGCGGGTTATATGTATAATTATGAAGCTGGGAGTCTGCCGCTTCTCTTTTAGAAGCAGGTGGGTGTGTTTTGTCCACAACCTGCAGAACATCAGCCCCGCTGGCTGATTTTGATCTGGCAAACTGGGACATTGTCTCTGTGAAAAAGTCTTTGTTTGTTTCGTTGCTTTCAAGAAAGATTGCTTTTCTTCATCTCTTTTTTTTTAACCTACCTTCCATTCTTTCCTTCAGTTGTTCTGCTCTATGTGACCGGCCTCTGATGATGTGAGCATCGCTGCGGTTATCTCCTTTTGCCTCATCTATTTCTTGTACTGCTGTGAGTGACATACAGACAGGTGTAGATTTGTCAGGCTGCTAAAATCATAACATTTGACTTAAATTATACCCTAACTACCATTTGGTAACCATGCAGGAAACTGAATTTGGAAAATACGATCTATCTAACTTTGAGATAATAATCAGCCCATCTCCTGACAGGTACAATTCACCTTGTGTGTCATTCAGTAAGCCATGCTGTTGTCGTCAACCCCCCCCCACCCCTTCCCCCGACATTTGTCAAAGCGGCACTAACAGATCTGTTAAAACTCGCATCTCCTTTGTCGCGGAGTGTGATGCCAAGTGCTGTAAATGTCAAAGCATTTGTGATGAGGTGACAGGCAGCCGCTCAGTAGCAGACAGGCTTTGAAAGCGGTACTGAGTAGGAATCTTAAAGGCCAGACACGCCTCTAGAATGATGCTCATCTGCAACAATCAACACAACAGACACCTTCACCCCCGTCCGCTACAATGTACTTAAGAGGACATTAGGAGAAAATGCAAACTCTGAAGCCAGAGAGTAAAGTTGATCACTTTCAAAGGTGATGGTCAGAGCCTTGCTGTAATGTTGGCACTCAGTTAAAGTAAGAACACAATAACTTTCTGAAAACCGTGTACTAAAAAAAAAGTCAATGCATTTACATTTTGATGATATTGTTATGGGGCTGAATGCTTCTTAGTGCGCTCTTCAATTGCTAACCACAGCCTGGCTCCCTACTTTACCATTATCAAGAGCTGGTGATTTGTAAATACTCAGCCGCGCTCATTAATCTTCTACATGGACCACACTTGACTTGCATACAATCTGTAGGTGCCGCCAGGAATAGGTGATTATATATTTGTTGTTGTTCAATCAGTGGAAATCAAGAGTGCCTTTTGAAGACTCTAATCACATTCTTAAATCTAATCGTTAAGAGTTGGCTTCTTAATCACGTATAATCTAACCAACCGGGTGAAATCACGGTGCGGTCGCTTCAAGAACAACATTCTGCTGTCGATGCAAAAATGTCAAGTGAAATTCAGGTCAAATATGCCCCCCTTAAATTCCAAGCCCCCAACCCTGTGATTATGTTACAGTGTGAAAGGCTCACAGCAGACATTTTCTCACACTGGCTGTTCTCGTCTCCGTCTCACCCCTCCGCCTCGGCAGAAAGCCTTACAGATGGCAGTCAGTGAGACGTGGCAGTCTGAGGGGTGGATGCGAGTGCAAGGATAACATCTAAGTGAAGTACAGCAGAATAAAGGCCGCTGAAGGTCGCCATCCCCACCCCCACGCTTCAGATAAACAACAGGCTTTTAATGGAACGACGCTGAATTTCACCTCGAAAACTAACATTACTCCAGTCTTTGATTAAAAAGTGCCACGGTTGTTCTGAAACTCCGAGAGAAGGGACGAATTGCCAGATCTGATGTGCAGGCTAGATAAATGACATGACTGCTGAAAAGAAATGTAGTCAAAATGCTTTGCGATGGAGTGCATTGCATGAGGTGCCCTTGTGTGTTGCCATGACAATCTTGCAGCATTGTTCTCACGTGGAGGTGTGTCTGGCCCTTTAGATCCACCTACATGGACCAGCTGCTCTCTGATGCTCTGAACTTAAATCCTGCTCGGCAAACACTGAGGTCTCTCCAGCATTCAAAATCAAACATGGAGGTTTTGGATTGAGTTTGAAAGAATTTAGTAACAGATGCAGCCTTGTTGCAGGAAATATGCCATTATGTGTAGATGCTGCTACTCCCTCTTCAGGCTTTTTGTCCATCGCCTCTTTGTTTCAGAGGAAATGCTATTGACAGAAGACATGTTCCTTCAAAATACTACTCCAACAAGGACGAAATAATCCACTCATGTACTCATTCCCTTTGTCATACTTCCACTAAGACATTTCTCTCTCATTTGTAAGAGTTTTAAGAACATGCATTTGTCCTTCTCCTTGCTTGTCTCTAAGATGCTCTCTGTTGTTTCTGCTACCTCAGTCAGTCACGTGGGCTTGCCTGTAGAGATCTTTTCAGGTGCAGACTGCTTCAAGAGTCTGTTGATTTGAAAAACTAAAGTTTGCCAGTAAAGTACAATTACAAACATTGCACAGCTTTTCTAGGCGTTTCACAAAAGTCAGGTCGGCTGGTTCAGAAGGTTCTTGATGAAAGTGAAATGCCTTGAAGAGTGAGCTGGATGATTTCACTGGCGGTCGTCTGATTGTTTGCCAACTATAGCAATCTCCATCTTGTTATTCCTCTCAGAAAGGTGTCAGATCGTGATTGTGTTGCCACTCAAAAGTGTAATGTTTCTGGAGATACAGCGTGATTCTGCTGCACTGCCGTGTGCGCCCTGATAGGGCCACACATCTCGTTCCACATCTCTTAAATGTTGATTTTATTGTCACTTTCTTTGATGAAAAGTCATAAACTCCTTCCTACCTCTTCCCTTCACCTTCGCCCTTTAACTATTTGTCATCCTCTCAACATCCTTGGGCAGTGGAGCGTGAGCACCTTGGGGCTGACAGGCCCTCGTTTATCCCAGGAGAGATGGGTTGTTCCTGGGCAGCCCCCGGTCCTTCACCTCACGTCAGGCCTTTCATACACCTTGCTGCTGCCTCTTGGGAGTGTATGCACGACCCAGAAGCTTCTTATAACAATATTTTCACTCATTTTGTCTTATAACTTTTATCTTTTCACAGAGGCTTTGCCACACTCTCCTCTGATGAGGAGCTTGCAAATTTAGTATTTAAAAAACGGGGCTTATGGTTCTTTCAGCAACAAGGGGGTCATTGTCCTCTGCAATATTGAGAACTGTTTCTTGAAACAAACACGTATTACATGCATACAGTATGTTTGGCAGTCGGTTAATATTTCAGCCTTGGTGAACATTTCATGAACTCTCCCCAGTAGAGATACTCAATATTTTAAAGGTTTTCCCGTTAATGTTGTACGATGTCTCTGATCTCTTGTTTTGATGTTGCAGGGTGACAGGGCTTGACTTTTAGTTTCTGTGTTTAAAAATGAAAAAAAAACAAGAAAAAAATGGGTTAATGAGCGGGGTTGTGTTTTGCTGAAATTGCCAGTGCATTGCTGTGATCCTCTTGTCGCTTCTTTTTGGAGTCTTTCGAGTTATAACGTCTTGAACTTTGGTGTCTTTGACGACCATGTACCTTCTCTGTTACCTATCAGTTGTGAAATCTACACTACATGCAGATCGCCACACCAGCCAGTGTATTTATAGACGAGCTGAGACCGGCTCTCGATGAGCGGATATCAGAGTTCAGTTCTTATCCAGGAGGTTTGGCCGTACAGACGATTAAATGTCATGTGGATGATTCCCCACTGCCAAAACAGAAACTATTCAGAAACGTATGGAACACCTTAAACTCACCTGGCGGAGGTTGATTCATGAAAGCCAGGACATCACTTCAAAAGGGGCTTTGAAAGCCTTTTTGTTATTTTTGACTGATTCTGTACATAATTTTCAGCCAGATACTTTTTCAGTGCTTTATAAAACAGCAAGGATTGTAAATAAGATAACTGTTAGCAGGGGGGAGGGTGGGGGCTCATGTGGAGCTCACCTAATGGTCCACCCCGTTAGTCCTCTGGTGGTCTAACTTACAAGACTTAGACTGTTGCCTTCCCGAATGTCACATATTGGAAAGCTGCTTGTGATGAGCACTGACTGGATCTGCGTTCGGGAAAGTAACCCTGAGTGTTTGTCGTTTCTTTCAGTCTTTGATAATATTTTCCATCTGGGTGTTTCTTGGTGTGCAAAAATGTAAAGAAGAAAAAAATGTTTTACAACGCAGAATACCTCAGAAAAGAAATCCATGTAACCTCGACAACCTCCACATATTGTCCGATCCTGACCATCCTCACGTATCTCCTGGGCACTTTCATCTCCTGTCCTTTCTTCTGTCGCCACGCAGTGCGTAGTGCCCAGTGGAGGTTCCATAGCTTTTTTATACCGTTTCGGTTTGCCGACCTTGCGTTCCTCATTTAAAGACGGAAAGGAGGTCGTTTTCAAGACTATTTGATGCATTGCAATTTCCGAACATCTCAGAAAGATCCACTGAATTATTTTAATTGCATCGAAACAAAATATCCTTCCGTCTTTTTGATTTTTAAAAGTGGGTTTGCAGAAATATTGAAGGCCGACACGCGAAACACTTGAAACCACTCAGTCCCTACGCTGTACCTCTTATCTACTCTTTATCATTGTTAAAAACTGAATGTAAAAAAGGCAAACGCAACTAACCTCTAACTTAACTATACATATTTAAGAATAAGAAATACTCTATATGTGCACATAGATATACCTATACAAGCCCAACACAGACACAAACACAAATGCATATGTAAATACAAATCTCTAATGTCATATACTTGTATCTTGAAAAAGGGAGAGCCTTTTCCATGAATGATTCAGGGAAACAATACAGAAGTCCAGTGCAGTATGTTAGGTCAAATCACTCCCACTCTGTTGCTTCTAGTGTTCGTTTTCTTACTCTGTTCTTGCTTGTTATTTCCCCATGATGTAGCATAGGGCATAGGGGCAGGGCGACTTTATCTTTTTGGTGACAGAAGTAGTGGAATTAGGATCTAGTGTAGTTGTAGTCTTTTCAAGCCTGATTCTGTGAAAAGGGTGGTGGGGGTGGGCGGGAGGTTTTTTTTCTAAAGCGGACACTGTACAAACAGTATATTTATGAAGATGACTTGGACGCGAGAGTCACATTGGGGGGTTGAAGGGTTGTGAACTGTCTTCAGGATGGTTGTATATAGAACTGCTTTACCCATTAACCCTCGCCTGTCTTTTTCACAGGTGAGGTGGAACTGTATATTGAAGGCACTGAGGTGGAACGCGCTGTGTTTTTATGTCTTGAAAAATAAAGACTGTTTTAAATGAAGGAAGGGTGAAACTGTTCAGGTTCCATGCAGAACCCAACAGTCTCCCTCGAAATCTGCTGGGAGCGACGGACGGTTTTTGTTAACGTTGACCCTCTCGATATTTTTGCATGCTGGTGTACATAACCCTGTATCAGTCCTTTTGTTGGAAGAGGCTGGTTAATCCAAAAGCGCTTTTTTGGATGTCGTCTGCAGGACAGGTTCTGATGTTTTGAATATGAAATATTGTCCCTAAGAAAAAAAATCCCTTTCCTGAAAAGAAGGTGTTTGTTTGTCACTGCAACAGCTTTCGTAGTGGTTTTTGGCTAAAGCTCTTTTTCAATCATTGTTTTCCATGTGTAAAGTAACTAAAAAAGTATGTATGAGTGTGAATCTGTGTGGCTATGTAAGATTTTCCTCAGTTTTCTTCAACCATATTGTAGCCTCAGAGCTGTTTTTTTAGGAACATTAATCTACCTGTGCTCTTATGGTATCTCAATGGAACAGTTAAAATAATAGCATTTTTTTTCACGTAATCTGGCTGTCTGTAGGAAAAGACGTCTCTCTGGGCGCCGTACAGCCACAAATGACATTACCCACACACCCTCAGGGACCCTCAACAAACACTGCTCTCACTCTTATTCAGGTACTTAATCTACACCGAGTTTTAGCAGTGAGCAACCTTATTTATCTATGGCTTATTTTCGTAAATTGGTTCCTAAAAAGACAAAGATTACCACCAAAATCCTAAACGTTTAGAAGCAGTTCTTCTCAACCTCAGAGTTTTGCTATTTTATGTTCAATTCTCACGATTATTCAATTATATTCTTTAGCTTTCTATGTCTCTTTTTTTAACACTGGATATTTTTTGTATCTTATGAATGTCAATCTTCTCAGTTCAGGACTGTTCTTTGTTCGCACTCTGTTCTCTCTCTGACTTGTGTTATGTGGCTTTTATTCTGTGCCGAGCATCAACGCACTTATTCAATATAGTATGGCTACAAAGCACCAACGCAACAATGACTTACACCAAGCTGACCTCTTACAACACATTCTTACAAGTGCACAATACAGTGGTTTGGCTTTTAAACCGTGTTTTAAAGCCTCCACAATCCTTCATACAGTATGTCGGTTTATTTTCAGGTATCCATCTAGTGGCTCTCTTTGGCGCTAATGGAGTTAGACACAACACATAGGAATGTGACAGTTCTGCCTTCAGTTCTTTTTACGCTTCAGGGAAAACGTTGTAAGCCTCTTTTACCGCTAGTAAAAGCATAAATGTCGGAGCTCAGCTGGACGTTGTATGATCAAAGCTGAAGAGCTGTAGAGCTATGAAGGAACACAGAGTCAAACCGGGGCAGAAAGATCTGCAGTTTTCAGTGAAATTGTTCTTATTTGTTCATTGCCGTTTTGAGACAGCTACTCTTCTCTGCTGTGATTGGTTAAAACCTCTATATGCTATATGTTATGTTGCTTAGCGTCTGTGTTGCTGCACAAAGCTTGGTCAATGCCATGGATTTCAGAAGTCTCCAGTAGACCTTAGAGTCTGTGTTTTACTAAGAACTAGTCATGCAAAGTTATGTATTGGCCTGGTCGGGAACACAGGAGTGTATTTGCCTAACTTGTGTACCTCTTACAACAATCAAATTAGTGACGTTTGGTGAGAACTGTGTTAAAACTATTACAAAATAAGTTGTATACCATGTTGTAAGAACTCTTAAGATTACTTTTTACATTCCTGATGTTGGTTTAGGTAGTAACCTGATGTTCTCGTGCTATACATAGCTCTGATTGGTTTGGAAACAGCTTGTAATATTTGAGTAGACGCAGGAACTGTTGTCCAGGGGTTTGGGTCGAACAACAAACCGCCTATTTTCTTCTGTCTCGATATTTGTCCTGCTGAGGTTTCTAACGTTTGAAATCTCTCCTCGGTTCTTAACGGGTGGCTGGACGCCCCTCTGCAGGGCCTGCCGTGCCGTTTCCACTTTCCTGCTGAGATTTCGTTTTTGGGTTTGACGATATACCTCATTCCTTCAGTCCGGCGGGCCCTAGGGGGCGCTGTGCCGATGCTCAGGACGCTCAAGCCCCCTCTCACGATTTGGTCCCACTTGGACTGTACCTCTAACAAACTAATATAAACATGCATACACACAGGTTCTCCAAATACCCAAATGGACCTCATTTTTTCAATATCTACTGTTTACAGATTGACAAAAAATTGTATAATTTAAAAATATTTTTCTCATATTGTAGTTTTATTTATGTACAATATTTTTTGTTCTTATTTTGTACCTTGTGAATTGGACTTTTAATCTTCTAGGCTTATATTATCGATGTCCGTGTAAATGAGCACTTAACAAGGATCACAATAATTGGTTTTAGTTTGATTGACTGCACTACTTTATTTGTCTCCCTGTTTTGAATGCTGAATCTGATATTCTGATTGGGCTAATGAATAATGAATTGTCTCATGTCTGTGATTTTTATTTTGAGAAAAAGATGAAAAATGATTTGATTTCCTACTCTTTTTTTTTTTAAACTTCATTTTGCATTGAACGTCAGGCGACGCTGATTAGATCTGTCTTTGTGCATGTGTAAAATATTTTACTGGTTATGTTATATTCAATTTGGTAAAAAAGAAAATTGCCATTGTTGCCACACATTTCAGCTGTAATGTTGTGTAAGGTAGTATTCACTGGATGCTAGAACCTTCTTTTCAAAACCACTATTCTTCTAATAAATTTTGTTGTGAAAATAAACGCCTGTCTCATTTGTGTTGATTTGTTTCCATGTAGGAGTTGCTTAATATTTTATTTATTTATTTTATTCAGTCAGATGGCTAAGTTATTATATTATGTTGTCAGGGATGCAAACTTGTCACCTTTCGGCGAAATTCGCCGTTTTGAATCCAAAATAGATCGTTTGTGTGATTCATGTAGATCTACAATAAAAATATTTTTGGGGTATGGGGGGGGTCTGGGACCCGGAGTAATCTGCGGCCGCGAGCTGTTATGTGCCATCATGACACGCATGGTGTTCTTTTTTTATATATATTATAATGAAGCGCGAGCTGTGTGCTCGAGTCTTCCTGCCTGTCGGCTCTGCTCATGGATGTATAATAAGGCTCTGCTGCTCCGCGATGAGGGTCTAGCTTCAGCAGCTAGATTACCTACGGGTGCGTTCGTTAATATTAACTGTGCGGTCCGGAGTCACTGTGGCACAGACTGGACCGCTGGTGAACAGCTGTTAGAACGGGCCGTTCAGGTGTTCAGATCAGAGCTCCCTGTCGGTCGGAGCGGCAGAGCGTGATGTGCACTGAAAAGTGTTCCTGTCGCAATATTATCGTTGAGCTAGCTAACAAGCATACATTGTCACTATCTGCTAACGTTAGCTTTAGCCTTCGTTTTCAAATAGTTTTTTTCATAACTTGAGTAAAAGTAAAAGCACTCAGATCTTGTACTAGAGTAAAAGTAGAAGTACTCAGATCTTGTACTAGAGTAAAAGTAGAAGTACTCAGGTCTTGTTCTTGAGTAAAAGTAGAAGTACTCAGGTCTTGTACTTGAGTAAAAGTAGAAGTAGAAGTCCTGCATTCAAAATGTTCCTCAAGTAAAAGTAGAAAAGTATTCTCATCAAAATATAGTTAAAGTAGCGACAGTAAAAGTAGTCATTGTGCAGATTGGTCCATTTCAGAATAATATATATGATATGTTTTATAATGATTGATCATGAAAGTGTTCTCAAAGCTGGTAAAGGTGCAGCTAGTTTGAATGACTTTGTATACTGCAGGGTAGCTTGTGAATTTACTCCAGGTGGAACTAAAGTCTGATTTAACACTTGATTATATTTCACATCATTCATCCACTGTAAAGTAACTAAAGGTATTAAATACATGTAGTGGAGTAGAAGTACACCATTTACCTCTGAACTGTAGTGGAGTAGAAGAACAAAGTAGCAACACATTGACAATAAAGTATCTCAAAATTGTACCCAAGTATAGTACTTGTTGAGTTTATGAACTTAGTTACTTTACACCACTGGCTATACAGATAGAAAGACTAAGCCTTGCACAGAGGCATGAAAATACATTTTCAAAATGCTCAACAGTGCTGACAAAATTATAAACTGACTGCTACACAATTCAAATAAATGCTTTTATACATTTCTATTAGATGTGACTCTTTGGCGTTTCTGTTATTATTAACTGCTTTAGTTGTTCTGACTGCTAAAATCCTGTTATTCCTCATTTTAAAGCCGATATTCCGTGGGGTCGGGGGGGGGGCTCGGATCCTTGTCACCTTTTTCATGCCTGATGAGTTTGCATCCCTGGTTGTGGTTTTAAATAAATAGTTCAATTAACAAGTTTCGATTAATTATACGTACAAACTTTACAACGCTCTTCTCCACTTCAAATTCTGAGTAATTTCTCCTGCTTTTTTAAAATATATAATAATATTAGCGATGATATAATAGAGGCATTAGAACAGGCCAAAGGCCACCAAAATGTGGCTTTTAAGTCCGAATTGTTTCACTTAAAGGGGACCTATCATGCAAAATGCACTTTTGTACGTCTTTTATACATGAATATGTGTCCCCGGTGTTCCAGGGAACTCACCAAGTGTCAGAAAACACAACCCTCTCTATTTTCCTCCATACCCAAATCTCTAAAAAAGGGGCTGCAACGGATCTGATCAAAACTGATCCAGATTTGAACACTGTCCTGACGTCAGGACGGTGGCGCTACGGCTATTGGGCCAACTCCACCAATCAGGAGGAGACAGCCACGGCCATTGCCGTTCGAAAGCGCTGGAGACGCTGTAGTACATATGCCAGGCCTGTAGATGGTGTTGTTCTGCCCTTATCTGCCCTTACACAAACAGAGCTAAAAAATGTCAAATTGAGCAAAATGAGGCATGGCTAAAATGCATGATCTGTTTGGTATTTAAAAAAAAAAAAGTATAAATATGCCTTACATATAGGTATGGTCCTACACTATATTATTCAAATATAGCATGATAGGTCCACTTTAAAGGGCATTCCCCAGAACCACCCAGACTCCACAAAGACCAGATTTAAACTCAACACTATACGACTAATTGTTAGGGCTGTGAAAACGGAATGCCTTTATTTCTAAAGAAGATCTTTTTTGTTATTCATACATTTTGTCAAAGCTTCAATTATTCAGAAACAGTTCTTAAAAAATGTTTTAGTTTTTGTATTTATTATGATACTTTAAGTTCGTATGCGTGACTTGAGGAATACAGATTTCAAATTGCTCAGAAGTAGGTGCATTTTCCGCAAGTGTACCAATTTTACAATTCGTTCATAATGTCGCAATCACATTATTGTCCACATAAAATGAGTTTTCACCAAGTCGTGCAGCCGCACTAATTGTTTTTTTTAACTGCATATTGAAGTTGTGAAGTGTACAGCTGTGTGTGTTCTTCTACGAGGCAGTAAAACATCATGTCCTCCATTCCTGACTGAACGCAGCCAGGACTAAGACCCTCGGTTGACCTCCGACCCCTCCCCGGGTTAACAGCCTGGAAAAGCAAACGTCCTCAAAGGTTAAGTACCGCCCCTCAGAGGGATCAACCAGGAAGCAAACACAGCATCCCTCACACTAACAGACTACACTCGTATCAACACAGCAACAGAAACATATTCCTTTGTAAGTTAAAGACCTGTCACAAGAGTAAAAGTATCCAATAAAACCATAAAACATTGACTGCTTGTTAAGTTATTGATACATCCATATTAAGGCTTTCTATAAATGTTGACAATTTCATTTGAGGGCTGTACTGAAAAGTTTGAAGCGTCATTTAAACATATTTTTGCATGTCTTTTCATTTGGTGTAAAGCATATTTTGGTACAGCTACGGGAAAAGATACACTGATATTGACACTTTTTTAGTATTTGTAGATAAAAATTCCAGTGGTGGCTGCATAGGATTGTTTCAGACTCATGCGATACAAGAATATACAATAACTCCAGAGGATTGTAAGGTCAGAACGTATTCAATACACACCTGTATTACCGGAGTGGTCTAGCACCAATCTAACAGCACCATCAATTAAATTAATAGAACCAAAATGAAGCAAAATCTATTTCTCCTTTTATGTGTAATGAAGTCATACATTGACAGGTTAAACATCTATATTTGGAAACCCCAAAGTCCTCCCAAATATTGTGGTTAAAGGGTGGTTTGAGTCTGACCAAAGTCAAAAGGTCTTGTTGAAAATGAATCAACAATTTGTGATATCAGGTTACACTGGTAATACCTTTCCATTCAAATGGTGTCGTATGTTCATTATAGTATAAATGTGTAGAGTCATTCTTATATTGAGTAATAATAAGTTAACACATATATCTAAATCTGGATAAAGTATCCTCTCTTAATTTCAGCAAATACAGCGTTGTGTACTTTGGAACGTGGATACGCTTATATAACTTGATGTCCAAAGAACAAAATCTGAGTTATGTGATATCCACACTATACAAAGAGAGTATTGGATGACTGTGTTTTTCTTGCAATTAAAACCCCTGAACTATAGGCTCCTGTTTACAGTTATTTTCTTAAATAATCCAGAAATTATGTTAATTTTGGTTAAGGGGACACACAAAATGGATTCACGAACAGGATCATAAGACAATGGGACATGACATCCACAGTGCAAGTAGACTTATTTAGACATTTACAGTAGAGGCATATTATTATTATTAGTTTTAGTTTAAATTGAATTAATGTATTATTTTTCTTGGTGAAATGTTACTGGGGAAATCTGGTTTCTTTCAAATTCCCCTATTATACTGTTTTTCATCAATATATTATAGGTCTCAGATATATACAGAACATGTCTCTGATTGGCTGAAATACCAAACAGATCATTGTAGCATCCCATAATCCCCTCTGTTTCAGCCCTGTTTCAAAAGTGCTGATTCTCTGTCTGTTACTTTAGATGAAAATAAGGAGCCACTCCCCACGCCCCTCTGAGAGAGATTTGGTTACAAAGAACACAATAGGCGCGTTCACACCGCAGTACTTTTCCCACTTTAGTTCCGATATAGTTCCGAAATGTCGCGTTCACACCAAAAAGAGCCGGAACTAAAATGAGTTCATGAGAACCTTTTTACCCCCTTTTCCGTCCCTGCTAGAGAGCAGGGACTTTCGTGGGAGAAAAAGGTTCCTATGTCTGATTGGCTGGGCGGATTGCAAACCACGCCCCGTAAAACTCCCCAAAAGTTTTGTGAAGCCGCCATTTTATTATCCTCGCATTAGCATTATTAGCATTAGCATTACCCCAGCGCAGAAACGCAGAGAGACTAACTTATGGCAACACAAAAGAAAATATGGGAGCGGTGGAGATGAGGAGGTGTCGGCGTTCTGGTGATTTACTCGGAAGGCTTCAGTAGAAGCTGCTGGGACTCCCAGCAGCTTCTACTGGAGCCAGTCCCCAACTCCGGGGACTTCCGGCCGGGGACTCCGGGTGGCAGTATACGCCGTGAAGTTGTTTGCGGCCTGCCAGTAAGCCCAAAGCAGAAGAAGAAGAAGAAGTGACGTCAGCGGCTTCATTTGCCTAATCCTCCCCCAGGGACTTATTCCGGTGTGAACGCGATCTGTACTTAGTTCATGAGAACTAAAGAGTTCTCATGAACTAAGTACAGATGAACCTTTGTGGGAAAAGTACTGTGGTGTGAACGCGCCTAATGGTGCTCTAGGAGGAGATTCAGGTGATAAGGGGGTGTAGGGGTTACCTTGGTTGGTGATTGGCTAATGGTTACACAAGCCAAAACATCGTTATGACATCATAAAGTGGCCAAAATCTGATCAGCTCATTTTCAGACAGGTTTTTATAAAAATGGATCAGGACAAAAAGAGAGAGAATCTTTGTTCCTGAAACTTTCAGAGTCTCTTTCCACAGAGGGGACACATGGTGATGTAGAAGAGACATGAAGAAGTGGGGACACATGTTGATGTAGAAGAGACATGAAGAAGAGGGGGCACATGTTGATGTAGAAGAGACATGAAGAAGAGGGGACACATGTTGATGTAGAAGAGACATGAAGAAGAGGGGACACATGTTGATGTAGAAGAGACATGGAGAAGAGGGGACACATGTTGATGTAGAAGAGACATGAAGAAGAGAGGACACATGTTGATGTAGAAGAGACATGAAGAAGAGGGGGCACATGTTGATGTAGAAGAGACATGAAGAAGAGGGGACACATGTTGATGTAGAAGAGACATGAAGAAGAGGGGACACATGTTGATGTAGAAGAGACATGAAGAAGAGGGGACACATGCTGATGTAGAAGAGACATGAAGAAGAGGGGACACATGTTGATGTAGAAGAGACATGGAGAAGAGGGGACACATGTTGATGTAGAAGAGACATGAAGAAGAGGGGACACATGTTGATGTAGAAGAGACATGAAGAAGAGGGGACACATGTTGATGTAGAAGAGACATGAAGAAGAGGGGGCACATGTTGATGTAGAAGAGACATAGAGAAGAGGGGACACATGTTGATGTAGAAGAGACATGAAGAAGAGGGGACACATGTTGATGTAGAAGAGACATGAAGAAGAGGGGACACATGTTGATGTAGAAGAGACATGAAGAAGAGGGGACACATGTTGATGTAGAAGAGACATGAAGAAGAGGGGGCACATGTTGATGTAGAAGAGACATGAAGAAGAGGGGACACATGTTGATGTAGAAGAGACATGAAGAAGAGGGGACACATGTTGATGTAGAAGAGACATGAAGAAGAGGGGACACATGTTGATGTAGAAGAGACATGAAGAAGTGGGGACACATGTTGATGTAGAAGAGACATGAAGAAGAGGGGACACATGTTGATGTAGAAGAGACATGAAGAAGTGGATTTTGCATAATAGGTGACCTTTAACCCATCTCCCTTGATTACAGTAACAAGGGCTGATAGTTCACGTGAGTTTTAATACATCAGCTTACACTAATCCAATTACCTAATTGCATTGGAACAATCGCTATGATGCAATGCCATAACAACAAACAGTTTAAAAAAGTTAACACAAGCAAAAACAAGTTAAAGTGATCTGTCCTGAGACATGGGCCCATTCAGAGTAATGAATAATGAATGCTCTAACAACAAAGCTGTATTTTACACACTAGTATTAATGTATAACATCCTTTATATTTAATTGTGGTTTTTTTTAGGTGAACTTTTGACCTAGAGCCACCAAAACTGACCCTGCACTCGAACTATCAGAGTTTTCATTAAACTACTAATGATAACAAGTATGGAAAACTAAACTCTGAAGGATTACTTCACAATGTTTTAAATCGCTCAAGCTAATGTTAACAACAGATCTTATTTCAGGCTTCTATCCAAAAACACTTGACTTCAAGATGAGGGAATGGAAAGTGGTGAACGTCTGACTCATTTCCGGGTGTTATAACTCATTCCTGCACCACTCTAAAGACCAGTATTAACTGTGTAACTACTTGGCCACAACTGAACATATTAGCAATCAATCAATCAATCAATCAATCAATGTTTATTTATATAGCCCAATATCACAAATGTTACATTTGTCTCAGTGGACTTCACAGTTTGTACAGAATATCAGTATGACAATACGACACCCTCTGTCCTTAGACCCTCACATCGTACAAGGAAACACTTCCAGAGAAACCCCACAGTTTAAAGGGGACATGGGAGAAACCTCAGGGAGAGCAACAGAGGAGGGATCCCTCTCCCAAGACGGACAGACGTGCAATAGATGCCGTGTGTAAATCGAAGAGATAATACAGGTAGACCAAATGTTTGGAAATGCATGTGTCTATAATAAGAAGATGAATCCACGAGGATGTCAACAATCCTGTGGGAGCCATCAGGGAAGTAGTATGATGAGAGCCAGGCAGGACCGCAGAGACAGGTTCAGCCACGACTCGAAATCCAGGACTCAGATCAGGACTCAGATCAGGATCCAGGACTCAGATCAGGACTCAGGACTCAGGATCAGCCACGACTCAGGATCCCAGCGTAGATAGACACCAAAAAGAAATGTGGGGGAAGCTGGGTTATTCGTAACATGAGAGTACACAGGTACAGACAGAGAGAAGGAAGAAGTAAGGTGTCCCCCGACACTTGCCACAGGCATTACACTGTGCCTTGTCTTTTTCCTTTTTAGTGTAGTGGAGCCTCACTTTAGAGCGTTTACCGCGATCCATCTTTGGTGTTATGAAGTGACTGAGCTCGTGAACTGTCTACGGGAGGGCGGGGGAGCCTCACTGCGGGGCAACTGTGGTTGTGGCCTGTCAGCGCAACTTACATGATGCCGTTTAAAAAAATTAAGGGCGGTGCCCGCTGACGACCAGCCGTTCTTTGATTCTCCAGAACACACAGATGGCCAGTCCGCCCTTACCCTGTATTCCACCGGGTCACCGTGGCGCAGATGGACCCGGTGGAATACAGGGTCTACCACGTTTAGGAACCGTTAAGCAGAACCGAAATTGTGTATTTTGTATGGGTACCCGGTACCCGGCATTTTCTTATCGGTTCTCATCTGGAACCGAGTTTCGGTTCCCAACCCTAAGTAGTAGGGTATAATGAGTTCTTTAAGGTAAGATGGCGCCTGCCCATTAAGGGCTTTGTAGGCGAGAAGAATCATTTTAAATGCTATCCTGTGTTCTATAGGGAGCCAGAACAGGAGTAATGTGGTCCCTTTTCCTAACTCTAGTTAGTACACGTGCTGCAGCATTTTGAATCAGCTGAAGCGACTGAACTGACTTCTTGGTACACCCTGATAATAAAGAGTTACAATAATCCAGCCTTGAAGTAACAAATGCATGGACTAGTTTCTCTGTATTGTTTCTCTGCAAGATATGCCTGATTTTTGCTATGTTACGTAGATGAAAAAAGACGGTCCTTGAGATTGATTTTATGTGGGCGTTAAAGGATAAACGGCCACATAAAAAAAGAAAAAGCAAGACATGGCAAAGACGAATACATCGTTTCCGAGTCCCTCTTCACGCTCTAGTGTGTTCGAGCTAACTTGAGTTCCACTGTAGTTTCTATTTGTCCTCTTATAAAACATAAGGTCAGTTTCTCCATTCCAGGAAAAGCCCCAAAGAGACAATTAGCAATAATGACTGGTATTATTAAACCATCAGTGGGGCAGATGCTGCCTGGAGATGAGCTTCAGAGCACCATTTTCCTGCTGTCTGTTTCAAGTCTTTAATATTGGCATGACTCCAATTAATTAATTCTATTTGCTTAAATGTTGATTCAACATTTATGTGAAATCTGACACACCTTTTTTACACAATACACTTCTTCCAAACACTGAAGAATCAATTTTTAAGTCTATGTTTGATTACATTTTCTATGGGGTATGACTTTATTATCTTTCCAAACTAATGCTTCCCAATCACACATTTAGATGTTACTCTCATATCTAGTACAATGCTGTCGTAGAAGCTGGCTGTCGTGAAAGAGAGCAGCACAGCAGCACTAACGGGCGGAAATGACCATCAACATTACAGAGAAATGATCAGATTTTTACGGCCCAAATGCCAATCCTTACAACCGCCTCGAGACATCTGCACTCTACATGTCGGACACTGGAGACAAGCTCCTCATCCTCCTTCCTTTCTCAACACATCAACAAACATATTGTCCATTTACTGTCACACGTCTTATCTCTGTACAAGTTTACATCAGTTTAAGAAGCCCCTAGCCCTGGTGTTTAATGTACAATTCAAACAATTATACTTTCTAAGGGCTCATGTCTACATACCACCGTTTTTTTTTTCTGTGTCTTTTCTTAACAAAAGTAGAAAAATAAAGCTACGACTTTTTTCAGTAGTGCAAAATAATTTTTCGGAAATTGGAAACTATTCGAATTTCAATTTATTTCAATGAGAACAGAACGCATGTTGTCTCAAGAGGCCACCTTACAAAAAAAAGCTGCACCTTTTCCTTTTGCGAATGCTCCCAGCGCTTCAAGTTGAGAATATTTTTATATAATATAATATCGAAATCGCATGTAAAGCTTGTTTTTGTCCTTCAGACGGAAACTATCATAACAAGACCAAAGATCAAGAACTTAGATCCAAACATATATAATTGTATTATTCCAGTGTGAAATTGTGGAGTGGCAGATGCTATACAAATATGTATAAGGTGCTAATCCAATGGTATAATGAGGTTTACAGTAAGGATATTAATTTGTATCAATACTAATACTCCATAGGGCTTTCAGACTGAACCTCATTCATACAAAGTGTGAGAGAAAGCATCTTCCATGTGGTGAACATGGTGCAAACACAATGTATAGTAGTACAAACAGATGATAGAATCCAAGGGGATGCTAGTCTCTAATACATCAGCAGTAATCAATGTCAAGATATTGTTGGGAGCAAGCTCTGGCGCCATGTGGACACAACGGACTATCTCTGCCTCATAGGAACTAAAACTCCAATCCAACATATATTCTCTCTCCATCTCACCTCTCACTTCTCCGGTAAACTCTTTTGTCTTCCTGTATCTCCTCCTCTCCCTCTCTATTTTTATATAAGTCTCTCTCCCTCATTTACTCGTTCTCTCTGCAGGCCCTGAGGAAAGAGGCCTCTGCGGTGGATGGAGGCAGAAGAAGAAGAAGACAAATAACTTTTCAGGGTGCAGGAAGTAGGTCATCTTCCTATCAAATATTTATTTCTCATACTGTGCCTAAGGCTCCAAAAGGACTCCCTCTTTAGATACTGTACGTGTGAGAGAGTGTGTGTGTGTGTGTGTGTGTGTGTGTGTGTGTGTGTGTGTGTGTGTGTGTGTGTGTGTGTGTGTGTGTGTGTGTGTGTGTGTGTGTGTGTGTGTGTGTGTGTGTGTGTGTGTGTGTGTGTGTGTGTGTGTGTGTGTGTGTGTGTGTGTGTGTGTGTGTGTATGTGTGTGTGTCTTCATGCTTCGCTCATTTGCACATATATAGCAGCTCATGGTGTGTGTGTATGACTACATTTGAGTACAGGCATGTTGAATATTTGAAGGTGCCCGTCTCTTTAAGAGCTGTGGCACGGTATTTATTTAATGATATTAAAATAGCTTTTCCTATCACTGTGTATTTACTGTAAGGCAATTGTTTTTCCATGCATAGGGAATTTGATGTTCCAAATTATAGAGAAAGACACTGACAACGGGGGGGAAATATGAATAAAATATGTAACCCTGCAGCCCAAAATGATTGTTCTTCCATAAGTCTTCAGGAAGAAAGATGATAAATGTTACCTTTAAGGTGGTTTGTTGCAGCTTCTGCCTTAAAAATGAAGACAGAAGCAACTCGGCCAAGCTGCTCTTTATTTTTATAATAATATTTAGGGCTGCACAATTATCAAAATGTAATCAAAATTGCTAAATGGATATGTGCAACGATCAAATCACAGGAAGCATAATATTTGTTAAATGCTAATTATGTGAAATACCATTTTGAATTAAGAAATGTGGAGCTGCAGAAGTATCCCCGCCCACAAATCTTATTACAGACTTAATAAAACATATTTGTTTAGTACAGAAAAACATCACCATGATCATATTAAAGGTCACCTATCATGCTATTTTTAGGCAATAGCATAGGTCTCAGATATATAAAAAATATATAAAAAACATGTCTATGAAGTGTTTTGCTCAAAATACCAAACAGATCACCCATTCTAGCCATGCCTCATATCCCGCTATTTCACTTCCTGTTTCAAAAGTGCTGATTTTATGTATAAAGCTTTAAAAAATAAAGAAATTGATTAAAAAAAAAAGGAGGGGGTCTGAGCTCATGCGGGACCCGGCAGCTACTGTCTAAACTAAATACTGCCGTGATGAAACGCCATATCATGGATTATCAAGGATTATCTCTGAAACAGTATGGAGCTCAAAGGCTTTCTCTCTTGCCGGTTATACCACAAGGTGAGTTCCTTTTTATTTCCTGCTTCTTCACACATGCTCTCCAGTACAGGTTAGCTCTGAGTGTTAGCGATGCTAATGTAAACACCGACCATATTACGTCCAAAACAGTCGGGCATTGTTTCTGATAGCAACTTTCTGATTGGGCCGTGGGTCCACATTTCAGATATTACGTCATATCGGACGCAAATCTGGATCAGCTCCGTTGTTCCCCCGTTTTTAGAGATTTGGGTACGGAGGAAAAGAGAGAGGGTTTTATTTTCTGACGCTGCGTGAGTTCCCCGACACACCGGGGACACATGTTTATGTATAAAAGACATCAAAAAGTGCATTTTGCATGATAGGTCCCCTTTAATGTATATTCTTCAATATTAATGAAAAGATAACCAATCCCTCCAATATCGTGAATCGCAATTAGTTATTTTTTCAGAATCATGCAATCACACTATGATAAATATGGGCAAATATTTCATAACATTATATTTAATTTAGACACTTTTACACATAGCAATTAGAAGTAAATGCAGTCAACTATGAGGATACAAACTCAAAACAGCAATAATCCTGCAACTTCAAAAGCCACCTATTTACAATTGCAGTTTTTTAAATAAACAACCAAATGTTATCTTGTGTTTTCTTTGCTAGATGAACCACCTATCAAACCATGGAGTTTGTGTGCTTTAACTTTCCTACATGCGAGTCAGATCTGATTACTGATATCATATTATTATTAGGGCTGTCAGTCGATTAAAATATTTAATCGCGATTAATCGCATGATTGTCCATAGTTAATCGCGATTAATCGCAAATTAATCGCACATTTTTTATCTGTTCTAAATGTACCTTAGAGGGATATCTTTCAAGTTTTTAATACTCTTATCAACATATGAGTGGACAAATATGCTTTATATGTTTGTTTATTATCATTTGAACAATGACAAATATTCTCATGAATATTAAACACAACAACCTGAACATTACAAATATTCGCCTCAATTCAACCTGGAACCTCTCTCATACAATAAGTGTGTGTGTGTGTGTGTGTGTGTGTGTGTGTGTGTGTGTGTGTGTGTGTGTGTGTGTGTGTGTGTGTGTGTGTGTGTGTGTGTGTGTGTGTGTGTGTGTGTGTGTGTGTGTGTGTGTGTGTGTGTGTGTGTGTGTGTGTGTGTGTGTGTGTGTGTGTGTGTGTGTGTACACTGTGATGGATCGTTGAGGTATGTGCAGCTCAAGGCATATATGCTCGAATGGGAGCTGCCTGGACGCTGCAATCATGTAGCGCGTACTATCCGTGCTGAGTGTGCTGACTTTTCGTACAATGTCACACTGTCTGGCTACCTGCATAAAGTCAAGTGCTCGGCGCAGTTGTCGGCGAAATGTCATTGAAACAGCTCCTTATATCCGTTAGCGCAGCTAGCTAGCACCAGATGCTAACAACAACAACACGTAAGGTGTGCCTCGCTCGCGCGAGTCGCGCCACACATACACACTCCCTCCCGGTCCTCCCGATGGCCAGTCCGGGCCTGCCGGTGAGCGTGGAAGTGTGGTCTGCCACAAGCGGGCGGCAGGAGCGGGGCTGTCAGCATCAGCTTGTCGATGGTATTTTACACTCGATGCGCTCTGAAACTACGGCGGCCGAGGACAAAAAATACACATGCGTTAATCGCGTTAAAATAATTAGTGGCGTTAATTTTTTTTTGCGTTAACGCGTTATTAACGCGTTAACTTGACAGCCCTAATTATTATTGATTTGGTCCACTTTCCCAGGTTTTCTGACACAGTTCTGTTGTGTTTTATGGCAAAGTGAGTGATCTCAGTGTGCCCAGTCATATCACAGTTATTTAAGTTTGGAGCCGAAGCGGTGACTCAAGGCTCACGGTGGCAATTATGGCAATTTATATTTCTTTAGTGCATGATTGCTGCACTTTACGTCAAAATTCAGAGTTGAAGCTGTCACAGTTTTGCCCGAAGAGTTCCCACAATCCCCAGATAACTGTTCTGTAGGTTCAGACCAAATGTTTAATGGTCAACATGTATATTTTCTACTTTCTTGTTTATTTCTTGTCTTTTCATTTGTATTGTACAATGCCATGTCTTTTATGCTGCTGCAACACAAACATTTCCCAAATTGGGATCAATGAAGTACTTCTTATCTTATCTTGTCTTATCTTATCTTATCTTAAAGGCTCAGCTTCAGTGAACTGGAAGACACTACTGATTCGATGTTGGAACTGGACAATATGGTTTATATTATGTTATGTTATTACAAGGCTTAGCTGAATACTCAATGCTAATTGGTCAATTTAGAACATCCTCGAACAGTATGCTCTTTTTTTTTTTAAGTAAGCATACTGTTGCTAAGAAGGAGACTGATTAAAGGACAATGTGCAGTTATATCAACCCGCAGAAAGAAGTCCGGTCAATTTAACGTCAGATGTGGCCAAAAAAAACATTAGTTCTCCTTTGTCAGAAAACAGCGTCAAACGCCTTTTTAAGGCTTACACTGAAACTGTGATTTCTGAATCAGTTTCTTTTACTGTCCTTTCTTCTGTAGAGGAAGTAAAGAAACCGTAACTCAGGATTTATTTGTTGTTTGAGGTGCAATATATGACTCTTTCTTCAAGCTTTAAGACCATGGATGAATAATAAGAACTGGATACAGCGTCGGAGGCGGGGTCTCGTTCTTTCCTATGAGAGCTGCTCATTGGCGCATGAAGGCAAAATGGCCCAACTTTTGAGAGAGCGAAACGTCACAGATTACCCATCATGCCTAGCTGTCAGAGCAGAATAACCCGTATGTGCGCTCACAGAGCATGCGCCCCTTAAGCCCCGCCCCCTGAGCTCCCACTCTCGGCTCACTAGAATGAATGGAGACAGAAAATAAATCTAAATTAGTCTTTTAGTGCATTTTACAACTTTAAGGACCGAATGATTCCAATAAGGGCTATAAACTAGTTCATACTGGGTAGTTTATTTAGTTAAAAAAAATTATCTGCCGATTTACAGACGTCTCTTTCCCAATGTTAGTCAATGGGGAAAAGTTGTGTTGGGCCGGGTGACGTCACGGACTGATACGGAAGTTGCAGTACCGCCGTTTGGACACTACGAATTTTGGGCACAGAGTCCGGCGCACTTCCTGGGGGCTTGTTTAAGACATGAAGAAACTATTATTTTCCGCTTTGCTCTGATGCATTATTATCATCAGGAAATTGGGCAGGGCCGTAATTTTCGGCCGGAATAAACGTCAGCGCTTTCATTCCATATTTTCTTACAATTTAATTTTTTTTTTTTTCAGAACATGATTCTAATTACATTTCTGTCATATTATATTTTGGATACAATAAAGAACAGCAACAGCGATGTGTACGACAGCAAGTCATTATGAACTCAATAATATCTTCCTGGAAACAAATCTAATAACTATATGATAAATAAATGATATTCCTGAAATTAAACATTGAGTGAAGTTCAATGAAGAAAATACATCAGTCACTATCCCTCAGCCCCTCTATATGTGGATTTACAAAGAGGTGGAAAAATTCCTTTTATGAAAATATATTTTTGTTTAACGGGTGTTGTGATAAAAAAAAGCTTAATGGGTTTTTACTCTGAGAGGTTTTATCTCACAGAAACAAGAACGGTTCTCATTTGCTCAATATACATATCTTACATTTCATCCTCTCTGCTCTGCTACCCGCTGCATGTTTTCATAATTTATTAATTGGTGAAGTAATTAACCAATTAAAAAACATTTGCTTCAATGCATTGTGTATATTTGCATATGTATACTGTACAATAAACATTTGGTGGTTTTGGACTTTATATCACGTGAAAACAGCTCTGAGAAATTCTGACAGACATATCTCAGCAGACATTTAAAGAGCAAACCATTAATAAATAAAAATAGCAGGAGAATTATTGATAATGAGAAAAATCATTAGTTGCAGTGCTACAAACAAATCAATAGTGCTACTGGTAATTGTGTTTCTAAATCTGTAAGCAACACATTTAGAAAAACATAAGCATTCATGATTGTTCAAATGTGCTGCTGATTATTTACATTATAAAATGGGATGAAAAGAAAATGGGTTTTTTTACCGGAGCATCAGTTGGAAATAAAAACATATTCAATTGACGCTAATGAAAAAAAAAACAGATATTTGAAAGACCAAACCATAGATTAATAATAGAAATTGGTTGCACACCTACAAATGAAACCAAATTGCAACGGGTAGTTGTGTTTCTAAAAAAAAAAGTAATTGCATTCCTAAATGTGTTAAGAAATACAAGCAATACAAGCATTAATGATTTCTTATCCGTTAGTCGTTATAAAATTCCTGATTTTTAAATTAGATTTTCCCAGAGCGCACTATCATGCATTAAGATTTCATGTTCTCTCTGACCATCGGTCTAAAATACAAACATATTTACACTTAAGGGAAGAGAAAATGTGCAAATCCAAAATGTTTGGGTATTTTTTGGTCAACAAATGAGTCTAACAATTAAACGATAATCTAAAATAGTTGTCTTCTAATCTTACGTTGATCGTCTAATGAATAAATCGTCTTATTCTCACAGGCATGACAGGACTCTGGATAGAAGAAGCAGATATTTCCTGTCTAGCATTTACTCTATCCATTCACTGCTGCTGATATTTCCAGTCTGAGATGATAAGAGTGCAGAAGTGGCAACCTTGTGATGAAAAAGCTTTTCTCCCATTGTGTCTTCCTCTGACGAAATGTACAAGTACAAGCATCTGATATAAGATATTTTCCTCATTCCAACCTTTACTCCCGAGACATAAATACACTCGCTCTTTGTTTTTCATGCACCCACTGACTGCTGTGAGAATGTCAGAGGCCCCATCAGCGGCCCCTCCTGCTGTGGTGTGTGGTGGCAGGGCCCAGCGAGGATCCCCATTACAGATTAATGGATCCACATCGCCTCCATTCAATTAAGACTCAGCGCCATGTGGTCGTCTCCCCAGGCCTGTCTGAGCTGCGGCGCTGCGAGGGTGGCTGCTAACAAGCTGCCGTACACAAGCTGGTGGAGCGCCTTAAATCACTCTGATACTGATAACCTACTTCCATAAACACACGTCTGGTTTTCCTTTTAAAGCCTCATCTGAAGCACTTTGACTTGTGCTTGAAGGTGCAGTGAGAATAAACTGTGTTACCTTTTACCCACATATAGGAGATTCATTATTAATATATTTAGCTGCAGCTGCAGATAGACTGTATTCAGTGAGGGTTTAGTAGCCTTTGTTGGATCCTATGTTTCATATCATTACTGTGTCTATGTGTATTGGGGGGTTGGTCAGACAAAACAGTTTGATCTCTAGGACCTTGCAACAGTCTAAATGAAATGTAGTCAGTATAGGAAATATAAGTAATTGCTGGGCTGGACAATATACAGTTTAGCATTGACATACAGATGTTTTTTTGCCACTTAAATACAAAAGTAATTGTTCCTCGTTTTGCGGGACTCCTTTGTTGATAGCGAGGGGTCATGCAATAAACACCAACCCTAATTATTCTACATAAATTCATCAAACAACAAAAGCAGGCCCCGCTACTTATCAACCAAAACAGAAAATGTAGCCAAGAGCAGGAGAAAAACACCCAAAAAGAAGATTTGGGTAAAAAAAAACACCTCAAAGTACGGAAATAATTGTTCTAAAGAGAGAATTACCAAAAGCAAGTACGTTGTCATCATCTGGTGAATGTTGTAATATCTCAGGGAAACAAATATATTGCAATACTGCCTTTCCAATTACATGCAAGAGGTCACTTTGTATCGCAAATCCGCTGAATAAACCACTTTCATATAGAGAAAATTGGAGTGCCTATTAGGTTGTGTGGTTACTCAGAGGTGAGAGTAAATGTATTGCAAACAGTTTTGCTCAAATAAGAAAACTAATGCAGGGCTCAACGCTAACTTTTAAAAGTGGTTGCCAGGCATCAGCTTTTGGTTGCCAAAACTGAAAATACGGTTGCCATTTTTAGTCACCTTATATTTTAAATAATTAAGATACTATACAGTTATACATCAACTTAATAATGAAAATGTGACACAAAAGAATGTTCAAATGCTTTATTACAATAAGTAATTAACTCAATTATTTGAAACTTAAGTGGTAGGAAACTTGTCCACCCTCAATTGCTGGTATACTAAATACCAGTAGAGCAGCTGTTGTCATGTTCTTCACAGATCCCTCACAAATGAATTTAGCAAGTCACTAGTTTCTTGGTCATCCGTTGTCTCCCTTTCAAATGGGGTTTTCTTGACCTATGTGCTGACCCCCACCATAGATCCACTGGCCCTTCAGAATTGAAGTCTTGACCTTTGTGCTGACGCCCACCATAGATCCACTGGCCCTTCAGCATTGAAGTCTTGATTGTGGTTCTGTCATTGGCTAATACATTTCTAATGTTAAATAAATGAAAACCATTCACAGTTAAGAATTACATATTGATTATTAATGCTGTCAATTACCTTTAATATGTCTAACTATATTTAAAATGTGTTACCTTTTAATAGAAGTGATTATATTTGTATGCCGATATTTTCCTATGGTAAAGTTTCGTTTTGCACTTTTATTTTGGTAGTAATAAGATCGGGACTCTTATTTTGAAGGAACTTCTACCGGAAGTGAATGGACAACGGAGCAGAATGTATATATATTTCGCCTCCCAAGACTTTACACATTTCCTCTTTGCTTTTCGTTCGAGTTCACCTTGCGCTTTATCAGTTGAATCACTTTGAACATTTGTTTGAGATGTTGACGGGTTGGCCGAACTTTTTACCCCACAGTCAAACAACTTAATTTGCTTCGTCATTTTTTGTAAAACAAACACACGGCGCACCGCGCAGTGCACACGCGAGTAAACGTGCATCGCTTTCTGGCTCCATAATCACACCAATGCACGTGCAACTTAAAGGGGACCTATATATTTATGTCTTTTATACATAAACATGTGTCCCCGGTGCGTCAGGGAACTCACGCAGCGTCAGAAAATAAAACCCTCTCTCTTTTCCTCCGTACCCAAATCTCTAAAAACGGGGGAACAACGGAGCTGATCCAGATTTGCGTCCGATATGACGTAATATCTGAAATGTGGACCCACGGCCCTATCAGAAAGTTGCTATCAGAAACAATGCCCGACTGTTTTGGACGTAATATGGTCGGTGTTTACATTAGCATCGCTAACACTCAGAGCTAACCTGTACTGGAGAGCATGTGTGTGAAGAAGCAGGAAATAAAAAGGAACTCACCTTGTGGTATAACCGGCAAGAGAGAAAGCCTTTGAGCTCCATACTGTTTCAGAAATAATCCTTGATAATCCATGATATGGCGTTTCATCACGGCAGCATTTAGTTTAGACAGTAGCTGCCGGGTCCCGCATGAGCTCAGCCCCCTCCTTTTTAATTTGTTATCAATTATTATTATTTTTTAAAGCTTTATTCCCCAAATCAGCACTTTTGAAACAGGAAGTGAAATAGCGGGATATGAGGCATGGCTAGAATGGGTGATCTGTTTGGTATTTTGAGCAAAACACTTCATAGACATGTTTCTTATATATTTTTTATATATCTGAGACCTATGCTATTGCCTAAAAATAGCATGATAGGTCCACTTTAAGTATTAGGTTCCGACTGGTCACAACAATAATTAAATATCACTCTTAATACAACAAATAATTAACTTTTATCTATTTTGGGGTGCACATTTTGCTGTTTGATGTCCTTATGTCTTTATGTTAAAAACTGGTTGACATCTTTTCTGAACGGTTGCCAATGGCAACCTGGCAACCGTCACTGTCGAGCCCTGTAATGGTAGACATTAGTTGCAGCTTTCTTTCGAGAAAAAAATGCACGGCCAGATCAACATCCCTACAACAAGAGATGCTGTTTTGTTTTTCCCTCAGGGAGAGCCTGAATCAACACTAAATCAATGTTGAAGTAGCTTTAAAGAACTGCTAAGCAAACTAATCAACAGTTAGCCAGCACAGGTAACACTCTTACCTTAAAACAGGTGTTTGTTTTTCCTCTGTGGAAACGCCAACATCCAGATTTCACTGCTGATGATAAAATCCACACTCTTGTTGTTTCTCCTTGTCCAAACGTGTAAAACGACCGTTAGAAGCCGTTAGTTAACCGTTTTTTAAAAACTTTAAACCCGCCAACCGACGTCTGTCCTAAAACCGGAAGTGGTTTTGCGCTTAATTTTGCGTGCATGCGCAGCAGCGACACCATGTGGCGGCGGATGGTAATCATGGCATGGCTTAAAAGAAAAATAATAATAATAATAATAATAAATTCTATTTATATAGCGCTTTTCTAAGACCCAAAGACGCTTTACATTTGGGGAAGGGTAGACAGACAAGGACAGGCAACAAAACAACAACAAAACAAAAACAAAAACAGAGAAAACAAAAAAACAGAAAGCAGTCAGGAGGAAGTGGGGGGTGGGGGGGGGGGGGGGCTTATGGGTATACAGATTTGAAGAGATGGGTTTTGAGGCGGGACTGGAACAGGGTGAGGGACTCGGACTCACGGAGGTCTTGGGGGAGGGAGTTCCAGAGCTTCGGGGCTGCCACAGAGAATGCTCTGTCCCCAAAGCTCTGGAGTTTGGCCTTGGGGATGGAAAGCAAACCGGCTGAGGTGGATCTGAGGGACCGGGGTGGTTGGTAGAGGATGAGGAGGTCAGTGAGGTAGGGGGGGGCCAGGTGGTGGAGGGCTTTGTAGGTGAGTACCAGGAGTTTGTGTTGGATGCGGTGTGAAACGGGGAGCCAGTGAAGTTCTTTGAGGACCGGGGTGATATGATGCCATGATGTGGTGTGGGTGAGGAGTCTGGCGGCTGCGTTCTGGACACGCTGAAGTCTATTGAGGGATGTAGTGCTGATGCCGTAGAGGAGTGCGTTGCAATAGTCCAGGCGGGAGGAGATGAAGGCGTGAATGAGTCGCTCAGCTGCAGGGCGGGTGAGAGAGGGACGGAGTTTGGCGATATTGCGGAGGTGGAAAAATGAGGTTTTAACAACTTGGCGGATGTGGGGCTCGAGGGAGAGGGTGGGGTCAAATATCACGCCAAGGTTGCGTGCCTGGGTGGAGGGGGAAACAGGGGTGCCATCGATGGTGAGTGTCAGGTTGGGGGTTTTGCTGAGGGTGGATTTGAAAAATACACTCAAAAGAAAAAATGTTTTCCCTTTGTAAATATTTATTTCTTTTGAATTAAAAATGTCCATTACTGCCTTCAGCCTCTTAGCATGTATGCCCTGCTGAGTGCACGTAATTATTTCTGAGCTTCGACAAAGAAACTCGAGTTCAAGTTCTTTATTTGTGATTTTCAAAACAATTATAATGAAGCAGTCGCTGGAAATAAAACTGTTTTTTTCAGACATGAAAATAATAGTAATAATGCAGATAAACATCAGAATCTAAGACCGAGACATATAGAAATGCCAAATATAAAAACATATATAATATTCTGTATATAACAAAGAATGAAATTAAATATGCTATCTTTAATCATGTGGTATAAGTCATAGTGGTTGTGAAAGAAGGGATAATTATTATGATTTAATCTGGTGATTATTTCATAATTACCGAGCTCCTGCTTTTTCTGTTTTATTAAGAGTTTATTTATGTCGGTCTCAACGTCATGAGGATATTAAATGGGTTTTCAGATATATGTATATATTTTTTATTAGGGCGATATGAAAAGAGTTTTCTCACAATAATGACTTGTTTTAAAAAGTTAGATAGATATAGATATATACTTTATTTATCCTAAGTTTGGAAATGGTTTTGTCACAGCAGCAATGTTAAGTCATTACACATGAATTACATTAGAAATTATACAAAAATAATATCTAGGGTATCTAAAAAATAAACGATATAACATATACATAATACATTTGATTAATCGACCAATACGGAATACAAGTTATAAACCACTTTTATTCAAATTCTGACCTATTTCTTCCCATAATAAAATGAAGCAAAAAGTAATGTTTATTTATTCATTAAGCACCTTTCTATATCAGCTACCAGTGTGTCTTTGTAAAAATATAACATAATAAAGCTCATTTCTACACAGACTATGAGCGTGAAACTCTCCATGGAGCTTCGTTGTGCAGCTGGACGTCAGTAATGATCCAGCCTCCATGGAGCTGTATGAGGAACGTTCTGGAGAGACAATGAAGCATCAGGAACACGAGCATCCTCTTCATCCATCCTCGGCCATGACACACACAGATAAAAGGTGACATTGAGAACGAAAACTAAAAGAAAAACTCATAATCACGACGTTGTTTGACACTGAAAGGAGAGAAGGTGTTCAACGAGGTCACGTCTAATTGAAAGAAAGTGAAAACACGTTTCTATAGGGGCTTTTTTCACTTCTGTCTTTTCCTCGAACTCCTCCCAGGTCACCTTGGTAGCTTCCTCTCCTCTCTAACTCCTCCCAGGTCACCTTGGTAGCTTCCTCTCCTCTCTAACTCCTCCCAGGTCACCTTGGTAGCTTCCTCTCCTTTTTTTGGAAACTGCCTGAAATATTCAGTTTGCCTCCAGCTCTCTAACACCCTCCCCCATCTTTCCCTCCTCCCTGTCACTCATCCCCCCCCTCCCTCTCTCTCTCTCTCTCTCTCTCTCTCTCTCTCCCTCTCTCTCTCTCTCCTCTCCAAACTTATTCACCTCTTCTCCTCTCTCCTCTCCTCTCCTCTCTCCTCTCCAAACTTATTCACATCCTCCTCTTATTATGAATAATGTGTGCCTACTGTACTTTTTTATGAAATATCTAAGTCTATCCTATCTACACTTTACTTCTGCTGTTGTACCGAACATTTTCGGACGAATAAAGGAATTCTGATTCCTTGTTTCCTTTCCTACAGCTCACCGTATATGCATATGTGTGTGTGCGCGTGCATGTGTGTGTGCGTGCATGTGTGTGTGTGAGCGTCTGTGTGTGTGAGTGTGTGCGAGTGTGCATGTGTGTGTGTGTGAGTGTGTGTGTGTGTGTGAGTGTGTGTGAGTGGGTGTGTGTGTGTGTGTGTGTGTGTGAGTGCGTGCGTGTGTGTAAGTGCGTGCAAGTGTGTGTGTGTGTGTATGTGTGCGTGTGTGTGTGTGTGTGAGTGTGTGAGTGTGTGTGTGTGTGTGTGTGTGTGTGTGTGTGTGCGTGCGTGCGAGTGTGTGTGTGTGTGTGTGTGTGTGTGAGTGCGTGCGTGCGAGTGTGAATGTGTGTGTGTGTGTGTGTGTGTGTGTGTGTGTGTGTGTGTGTGCGTGCATGTGTGAGTGTGTGTGTGTGTGTGTGTGAGTGAGGTTATGTCCTGGATCCAATGAGCACCTGGAGACCACTAACCATGATCATATCAATAAAAGGACATCTGCTGTACGGCAAGAATGAAAGAAAGACCTGCACTGAAGGAAAGGAGGAAGAGGAGGAGGAAGAGGAGGAAGGGGGAACAAAGGAGAGGACGAGAGAAAGATGATTGAGAGGAAGAGGAGAGAAAGAGGATGGGGGATGACGAAGAGGAAAAAGGAGGAAGAGGAAGGATGAACAAAGGAGAGGCAAGGAGAAATAAATGTGATGGAGAGAAAAACAGGGAGTTTTGAGGGGGAGAACAAGGAGGTGAGGAGAAGAGGGGAGAGGGTGAGAGAGGAGGAGAGATGGACAAAGGAGAGAGGAGAACAAAATGTGAATAAGGGAAATAAAAAGAGAAAAAGAAAAGAGAGAATTCACTTTGGTTTGCAGACGCTCTGAAGATATGAACAACCAAAGAAAAGAAGAACAGGGTAAAGGATATGAAAGACAGAAGGAGGCGATGGAAGTGGGTTGGAGTGGGGGGCATGGCTTTAGCAGGTTCAGATTGAGAGTAAAATACACAAAGATGTTTGTACTTTAACTCCAAGGGCAGCGACTACAGCCGGCACTCGAATAACAAAATGTGTTTTTAAAAGACACAACATGTTTTTCTTCCCTCGGATAAAGAAAAGTACTTGAGGTTTCCAGGGAAACAAAGTGATTTCCAAGGAGATGGAAAACAGATCTTGAGTTTCCAAGAAAAAACCCTGAGTCTTACAATAAAAAAAAGTATCAATCAACAACATATAACTAAATCTACTGGGGACATCACTAAGTAACACACACGCTTCTATTGGCTAGAGCTCCAACACATTGTACCTGATAGGCTAAGGGGCGGGACATCTCTAAGCGGTTGACCAATCAGAGCAGACTGGGCAGTATGAGAACAATAAAGAGCTTTTTGAACAGTAAAGCATGGAGACATGTCCCAGTAGAGACACTACATACTGATATACACCTGAACATCAGCAGGAGAGGACTCTTTAAAGTAGAGACACTACATGCTGATATACACCTGAACATCAGCAGGAGAGGACTCTTTAAAGTAGAGACACTACATACTGATATACACCTGAACATCAGCAGGAGAGGACTCTTTAAAGTAGAGACACTACATGCTGATATACACCTGAACATCAGCAGGAGAGGACTCTTTAAAGTAGAGACACTACATACTGATATACACCTGAACATCAGCAGGAGAGGACTCTTTAAAGTAGAGACACTACATACTGATATACACCTGAACATCAGCAGGAGAGGACTCTTTAAAGTAGAGACACTACATACTGATATACACCTGAACATCAGCAGGAGAGGACTCTTTAAAGTAGAGACACTACATACTGATATACACCTGAACATCAGCAGGAGAGGACTCTTTAAAGTAGAGACACTACATACTGATATACACCTGAATATCAGCAGGAGAGGACTCTTTAAAGTAGAGACACTACATACTGATATACACCTGAATATCAGCAGGAGAGGACTCTTTAAAGTAGAGAGACTACATACTGATATACACCTGAACATCAGCAGGAGAGGACTCTTTAAAGTAGAGACACTACATACTGATATACACCTGAATATCAGCAGGAGAGGACTCTTTAAAGTAGAGACACTACATACTGATATACACCTGAATATCAGCAGGAGAGGACTCTTTAAAGTAGAGACACTACATACTGATATACACCTGAACATCAGCAGGAGAGGACTCTTTAAAGTAGAGACACTACATACTGATATACACCTGAACATCAGCAGGAGAGGACTCTTTAAAGTAGAGACACTACATTGAAGGTAAGAGAGGAGATGATGGATTGATATCAAAGAGGAAGAGAGGAAATAGAAGGAGCAACGAGAGAGAAAAACAAAAACAGGGAAAATGTAGAGAGGGAGGAGAAAAATGAAATGTAAGTGTAAGAGGAGACAGGATGAATATATGATATGAGGAAGAAATGCTGCTACAGCACTGGATAACACAGTTGGACGGTCAGTGTGTGTGTGTGTGTGTGTGTGTGTGTGTGTGTGTGTGTGTGTGTGTGTGTGTGTGTGTGTGTGTGTGTTGTCCTCTCAGGTAGTCCTCTTCTCTGCAGGGATTTAAAGCTGCTGCCCTCTGCTGCTGTCACATGGATCCGACATGTCACGCTGATGTCAAATCATTATAACGAAACTAGGACAAAATAATAAAAAAAACTAAAATCGCTTAAATAAAACAGAATAAGGTAAGAGTTGTGCAATCATTTAAATGTGTTTAATTACTTCTCTAAGTCTTCCTTTGTTGTATAAGGTCTTTAGTCCAGTTGTAT
>NW_022987593.1:18093573-18153573 GCF_902827165.1 Trematomus bernacchii
AGTTGAGCTTTCACACACACACGTATAGAAGTTGAGCTTTCACACACACACGTATAGAAGTTGAGCTTTCACACACACACAAGTATAGAAGTTGAGCTTTCACACAAGTACACAAACGTATAGAAGTGAGCTTTCACACACACACGTATAGAAGTTGAGCTTTCACACACACACAAGTATAGAAGTTGAGCTTTCACACACAAGTATAGAAGTTGAGCTTTCACACACAAGTATAGAAGTTGAGCTTTCACACACACAAGTATAGAAGTTGAGCTTTCACACACAAGTATAGAAGTTGAGCTTTCACACACACAAGTATAGAAGTTGAGCTTTCACACACAAGTATAGAAGTTGAGCTTTCACACACAAGTATAGAAGTTGAGCTTTCACACACACACAAGTATAGAAGTTGAGCTTTCACACACACACGTATAGAAGTTGAGCTTTCACACACACACGTATAGAAGTTGAGCTTTCACACACACATATTGAAGTTGAGCTTTCACACACAAGTATAGAAGTTGAGCTTTCACACACACACGTATAGAAGTTGAGCTTTCACACACACATGTATAGAAGTTGAGCTTTCACACACACGAGTATTAAGTAACGATGATCAGGAGTTAGGTAGTTAGAGCAGGTTCTCCTGGAGGAAGATGAGGTGGCCTCGTTGAATTCGAGAAGAGGGAAGAAGAACTGTCTTATGTTACAAAACTGCGCGATAAAAACACACGAAACAAACACCAACATGTCCGTTTATCAGTGATCGAATCCCTACAGTGTGTGTACCTCTTCAGCTTGTGAGTGAGTGTGTGTGTTGTTACATCCACTACACACACTCCTTGCAGCCACACTCCACAGGCTTCTCCACGTCCTGCGTAAACGAGGTGCCGTCGTCGCACTCGAAGGTCAACCTGCGGCGCCGGAGCCTCAGAGGGGCGCAGCAGGAGTGGGCGGCGGTCATGGAGCCGGCCTGGCAGCGACCCCGACAATCGACCCAGGAGAAAGGCTTGGAGGTCTGGCAGAGGACGAGACCTCGCTGCAGCCGGTGGACGTCTCGAACCGGCTCCCCACGACACGGGGTCTCTGTGAGAGGAGGAGGGGAACAAATGACATTCAAGCTACTTACCAAAGATTTAAGATCAAAAGAATTACTGTCATATGTGCAGATGATCAGGGGAGATCAGGGGAGTCAAACTCAATTTCATCGCGGGCCACATCAGCATCATGGTTGCACTCAAAGGGCTGGTTGTAACTTTAAAGGTCTCCTATTATACTGTTTATCATCAATATATTATAGGTCTCAGATATATACAGAGCCTGTCTCTGATTGGCTGAAACACCAAACAGATCATTGCAGCATTACCCAGAATCCCCTCTGTTTCAGCCCTGTTTCCAAAGTGCTGATTCTCTGTCTGTTACTTTAGATGAAAATAAGGAGCCCCTCCCCACGCCCCTCTGAGAGATATTTGGTTACAAAGAACTCAATGGTGCTCTAGGAGGAGATTCAGGTGATAAGGGGGGGGGGGGGGGTTACCTTGGTTGCTGATTGGCTAATGGTTACACAAGACAACACATCATTATGACATCATAAAGTGGCCAAAATCTGATCAGCTCATTTTCAGACAGGTGGACGTTAGTGGGAGACAACTGGTGCTCGTTTTCGCAGAAGTTTTGTCCACGTTTTTTCTACTTTCTTTTGCGCTCCGCAGGTTGTGAAAGACTCAGCGATCTGACATGTTGAGCGTCTGAATACACGTCTGTGAATCAGCCGCTGCTCCTCACCGATATCACAGCTCTCTCCCGTGAATCCCTCCTCACAGTCACAGCGGTACGTCTGAGCGTCCACCGCCACACACACACCCTTGACACACCTGAGGAAACAAATGCAGCGAGAAAGATGAGAAGACATGGAGGACAAATCAACAGAACATGTATTTATATATTTGTCACCTTAAAGGGATAAAACACATGAACGCTCCCTGTAACTCCATAGAGCCTCCCATTTGATCTTAGAACGGCAACCTCAATTAAAAGTAAATTAAAGACCTATCTTTTAATTTGGCTTATACTTTTTAGTAGTATCACTGTTTTATTGTTTTAACATATTTAAATTATGTTCCTCATTTGTTATTGTCATCTTCTGTCATACTCTGTAAAGCACTTTGGGCTGCGTCAAGCATGAAAGGTGCTACTGTATATAAATAAAGTGTATTATTATTATTATTATTATTATTATTGAAATAAAAACATGAAATGAAACATCACTCACTTGCTGCCTTCACACGGGTTGACACCGGTTGCCATGGTGACAGTCTCCGCTGCAGTAAGGTCCGCTGTGATTGGCTGATCACAGAGTGGTCCCGTCCAGCCTGGCTGGCAGTGACACTGGGGACCCTGAGAAAATAAAAAACATGTTTAATATTATATCTATACCGGTTATATCTTCTTTATCCATCATCTACTGCACACAGAGAGAAACACTAAAACGTGCGTGCGTGCGTGCGTGCGTGCGTGCGTGTGTGCGTGCGTGTGTGCGTGCGTGTGTGCGTGTGTGTGCGTGTGTGTGTGTGTGTGTGTGTGTGTCTGGTACCTGCTCTGCGTGGGGCTGGCAGACGCCGTGCAGACAGAAGAGTTTCCGGCACGGCTGGCAGCCCGGCTCCACTCCAGGGTTCATGCGGCTGCGGGTGAAGTCCTGCAGCTCGTGGTTGATGTACAGATTCCTGATGCAGCCGTGGAAGCTGGAGGTGTTCAGCGTCTGAGAGGAGAGACGGTGAGAGGAGTCCAGCACCGCCTCAGGCATTCCTGCAGAGACACGGAGAGAGAGAGAGAGTGTTCATATCCTTTATTACAAATATAGGAAGACGTCTTAGATATTTTTAACTGGCAGCTGAAAACATACATTTTTAACTTAGCTTTTACTGTAATTAGAAATATCCCCCTTCTATTCATCTTTCCTATCCCTGAGTTGGTTGTTAAAGGTATTCTATTCACCTATACATGCTACATGTTTGATAATAGGTTTAAACCTGTTGAATTTCCAATCAAGTATTGAAAATATCTCTCCTTTTGCAGATTTTATAAACACATTACTTCAAATATATATCCTGAAATGTGCCAGTACTTTTACTTTGGTAAGTGTAATTGTGTACTCCAAATTAAGTAACATTTGTAATGGACCCCTGAATAGAAATCAATGTTGTGACACATTTTTTTAAATGTAGTTTTGTCCTCTCACCTCCCACGTACAGAGGGGCGTCCCCGGCCCCCCGCTGGCTCCGGCCCTCCTGGCTGTCGAGGGTCGTCGGCTCGCCTCCGTCCACCGACAGGTTCAACATCCGGTTAAAGGTCACCAGCTCCACCGTGTGAAACAGACCGTCATTCACCGTCTCAGTGCTGCAGGAACGGAGCGTAACATGTGTTGGTGGTTTCTTTGGATTACATTTGTTGGGAGGATAACATTTTTAATATTTTGGATGTCAAACCAAATATTTATAATTCACTCAATATTCACTGGACAAAAGGCAAGTACATTTGGAAGACTTTTAGTAAGTTGCTTAACATATTTAATCAATGTTTTATTATTATTTTAACATTTGTGTTTAGCAGTTTTCAGTAGCTTACAACATAGTTAATCATATTTAGTTTGATTTATTTTTAAATGTTACATTATTTCTTTGAATATTATTTCCTAATTTATTTTATAATAGTTTTATTTATGTAGGTTTTATAAATAGTATCACCATCATATTACATAGTTGTATTTCTTTATCTAATTAAATGTTTCATTTGTTTTTGTCAAAAAGACTCCTTTCTTGAAGTGTTTAATTATTGTTTGGTTTTTAAAGTACTCATGTTAAATAACTGTGATCTCAACAAACAAAACAATCATGATTATATAGTTTGTAATAATGGAGCGGTGCTAATTTAGACTAATGAATCTTTTTTTTATTATCTCAAGTTCTCTGTTTTCTCACCACTTCAATCCTACTCAGACGATTCCCCGAACTCTCAATCTCCTCCTCCTACAGCAGCTGCTTATCACACAAATAGCCTCAGAGTGTGTGTGTGTGTGTGTGTGTGTGTGTGTGTGTGTGTGTGTGTGTGTGTGTGTGTGTGTTTGTGTGTGTGTGTGTGAACCATCAAAACATTTAAGCCCTCCACACTGAGTGGACACTCTGCTTCAAGTGTCCTCCGGCTGCGTCTGTGATTCAACCAAAACACACACACCGGTGCTGTCCATATTCTCAAACACTGCAGGGCTCGCTCTGGGCAAACACACACACACACACACACACACACACAGACACAGACACAGACACAGACACACACACACAGACGTGCACGCGCACGCGCACGCGCACACGCACACGCACACGCACACGCACACACACACACACACACACACACACACACACACACACACACACACACACACACACACACACACACACACACACACACACACACACACACACACACACACACACACACACACACACACACACACACACACACACACACACACACACACAGTAAGTGGTGTTGCTGGGCTACAGTGAGCTGAGAGGCCGCTGAGGGCCTGAAGAGTCCGGTGTATCGCTGGGCTCAGGTACACTCGGCTTTTTCAATCTGATGAGGAGGACATGTTAATCGCCCTGGAGCTGCTACTGGAGTCAGGAAGTGTGTGTGATGGAGTCAGCAGGTGTGTGTGAGGGCGTCAGGAGGTGTGTGTGAGGGAGTCAGTGTGATATTAAACCTGTTGAGCTGCTCAGGATCAGCACATGGCGCAGAAAAGGTTGGACACCTGAAGTCTAATTTCCTACTTGGCTTCAACTGAACCTTTGTATCCTGTGTGTGAAGGACCTGCCTGAATAGGACTCTATGAGTGTGTATTCTGAGACATCTGACCGATACATATGCCGGTAATATAAGTGAATATTGTCAGATTTAAAATTCTCCGTGGAGTTTAATGCCTTACTTCACTTTGTTTCCAGAAGCTGATTCGGATGTGGGCTTGCTTCACTCTTCAAGTGGTCCTTTTTCAGGAAAACACGTGTATTTTTGTTCTAAATCTTATCCAATTAGTTTGGCGTCTACCGTTTTCGCTTTGTTTTAGTTTTTTGGAGCAAGAAGTGACAATATTTGGACGAGAGGGTCAACGTTATAGCTACCTGTCAATCAAAAAGTACCAACGACTTAGAGCAAAACCTGCTTTCACGTCTCTTGGGACTATATGAATGGGATAATGAACTGAATGCCGTATTGAGAAAAACTTGAAATTAGCAATTAAGATATCACGTAAAAACATGTTTACAAAGTTAATAAATCAAGTGAGGAGTGAGGTCATTTGTTCATAGACTTCTAAACAATCTGACTTATTTTTGCAACCAGTGGAGTCGCCCCCTGCTGGCCATCAGAGAGAATACAGGTTAAATGTACGTCAAAATATACCTGATACACATAATTTAGATACAGGTCAGGTACAGGTCACTGTGTGTGTGTGTGTGTGTGTGTGTGTGTGTGTGTGTGTGTGTGTGTGTGTGTGTGTGTACCTGTAGATAGTGGTGGCAGGCTGATTTCCCGGGTCATATGTGACTCTGACGTGACCCTGATGGAGCTCCACAGCGATTGGCTCGTTGTCTCCGTTGTAGAGCAAGATACCGTTATCCTCTGCTGTTGAGACCTGAAACACACACACACACACACACACACACACACACACACACACACACACACACACACACACACACATTAATAAAGACACACATTCAGAGTGTATGCGTGTGTTTGTGTGTGAGAGTCTCCTGCTGTCGGTATTTCATTAAAATAAGATAAGATATATTCACATGCTGATATACAAGAGAGGGAGTTACACAGTCACAAGATGGAGGAATACCGGTTCTTCTAGGTAAGTATACGTCCTGTCATGAACAAAATAGTGAGTTTTTTCTCCAAATTCTGACTTTTTCCCAAAATCTCCAAATTCTGACTTTTTCTCAAAATCTCTAAATTCTGACTTTCTCTCTAAATTCTGGCTTTTTCAAAAATTCTGACTTCCTCTCCAAATTATGACTTTTTCTCCAAATTATGACTTTCTCTCCAAATTATGACTTTTTCTCAAAATTATGACTATCTCAAAATCTCAAAATTCGGACTCTCAAAATTCGGACTTTTTCTCAAAATCTCAAAATTCTGACTTTCTCTCTAAATTCTGGCTTTTTCAAAATTCTGACTTTCTCCCCAAATTATGACTTTTTCTCAAAATTATGACTTTTTCTCAATATCTCAAAATTATGACTTTCTCTCAAAATTCGGACTTTCTCTCAAAATCTCAAAATGCTCACACAGTCCCAAGATGGAGGAATATAAAGCAGTATTCAATGTTTACTTCAGATTAGCTCCACGTCAGAAATGAGCATGCTTGTCATATGTCTATCTCCATAGAGGCTGAATCATCATGTTAATCACATAGCTATCATATGCCTCAAACAGTCCTGATGCTCTTCTAGGTAATCACACATCCTGTCATGTTCACAGCTACAGTTGGGATACCTTTGTTATCATGTGGACTCTCATATTGGAAGAGGACATTCAGTATTTCCCCAACAGAAGCTATGAAGCATCTTCTCCGGCGTCTCTCACCTGCAGCGTGATGTTGGCTTGAGGCCAGTTCTTGACGTCCTGCAGCTGAACGTATGAATCTCGATCCACGAAGTTCACGCTGACCAGTTTCTGGCAGCGATCCCCCTCGAAGCCCGGCAGACACTCGCACACCGCGACGCCCGCCTCCTGCACACAGGGGGCGCCGTTCTGACACGCCGACAGCTGGCAGAGCGGCGGGGGGGGGAGAGCCGCCGCCTCACAAAACTCTCCGCTGAGAGGGAGGGGAGATTATATTTCAGATGTTGATAAGAAACGTTCTGCATAACTCTCCTTTTCTTACTCTCTGAGCTGCTTGATGATTGTTACATTTTGGAAAGACTTCCTTTTTGCCACTTGTTTTATTAGTATTATCTTTGATGACTGTTTTAAATGTATTTAACTGTAATGTTTCAGTGTGCTTCTTGTCAGGATGATTTCAATGTTTTTTTGTAAAGCACTTTGAATTGCCTTGAAAATACATGCAATTATAACAGTTTATGTACTTTTGTAATTCTTTTTACGTTATTATGAAAAGCCAAATATCTTAATTCAACATTATTTAAAGTATTGTTTTGACTACATTAGTTGTTTTTTGAGTATCTTCAATTTGAATGAATAAGGAATACATTAACTACTAATAAAGGAATCCTGATTCTGATTCTTTCCTTAAAATGAATTTTCTATTACCTTGATATCAAATAACTGTATGACTTTTTCTAAAAATTCTGACTTTTTCTCCAAATCTCTAAATTCTGACTTTTTCTCCAAATCTCTAAATTCTGACTTTTTCTCCAAATCTCTAAATTCTGACTTTTTCTCCAAATCTCTAAATTCTGACTTTTTCTCCAAATCTCTAAATTCTGTCTTTTTCTCCAAATCTCTAAATTTGGACTTTTTCTCTAAATTCTGACTTTTTCTCCAAATCTCTAAATTCTGACTTTTTCTCCAAATCTCTAAATTCTGACTTTTTCTCCAAATTCTGACTTGTTCTCCAAATCTCTAAATTCTGACTTTTTCTACAAATCTCTAAATTCTGACTTTTTCTCCAAATTCTGACTTTTTCTCCAAATCTCTAAATTCTGACTTTTTCTAAAAATCTCAAAATTCTGACTTTTTCTCCAAATTCTGACTTTTTCTCCAAATCTCTAAATTCTGACTTTTTCTCCAAATTCAGACTTTTTCTCCAAATCTCTAAATTCTGACTTTTCTCCAAATCTCTAAATTCTGTCTTTTTCTCAAAATTCTGACTCTTAAATTTGAATGAATAAGGAATACATTAACTACTAATAAAGGAATCCTGATTCTGATTCTTTCCTTAAAATGAATTTTCTATTACCTTGTTATCAAATAACTGTATGGCTAAATGTATGTAGATTCCTTATGTGTACACATGTGGATTCATGTTCCTAATGTTTGTAATTTCCAGTATTTCCTGACATTCTACAGCGTCACAGTGTCCCCATTACTCCCAGTGTTCCCAGTACCTGAATCCCTGCGGGCAGACGCAGCTGTATCCGTCCAGATGGTCCACACACTGAGCGCCGTTCTGACAGCGATGGTCCACACACTCATTATAATCTATACTGCAGTTTGGCCCCACCCAGCCTGGAATACACACACACCTGCAGCAAACACACACACACACACACACACACACACACACACACACACACACACACACACACACACACACACACACATATACTTCATGAACCATGGGGGAGGACTTCAGGGAATGAACACACACCTCAGCAAAACTGTATTTGTCTGTGTGTTTATATTTTTGTATTCTCATCTGGGATCCGTAACTTTGCTGAGCTGGGCATTTGAGTGTGTGTGTGTGTGTGTGTGTGTGTGTGTGTGTGTGTGTGTGTGTGTGTGTGTGTGTGTGTGTGTGTGTGTGTGTGTGTGTGTGTGTGTGTGTGTGTGTGTGTGTGTGTGTGTGTGTGGGGTCACCTGGTGCCGGTCAGAGTGCTGATGCAGGTGGACTGATGCTGACAGGGGTTTCTACCTGGAGAACAAACGTCCTCTAGTTCTTCACAAAACAGACCTGAGAATGAGAGAAAAGAACAACAACAGTTTGTAACTTCAAACCAAACATAGTGGTGCGGGAATGAGTCCTAAAACTTGGAAATAAGTTAGCATTTTAGCATTTCCTGACCGGTGTAGTTTGGCGGACAGACGCAGGTGTAGTTTCCGACTCCGTCCACACAGGTGGCGTCGCTCTCGCAACCGTGGTCCTCGCAGTCGTCCACGTTCACCTCGCAGAACGTGCCATGGAAACCGAAGGCACATGCACAGCTAAATATGAACAAATACACAAACAAACATGTAAGATCAACAGCTAACATATACATCAATACTAATTAACACAGAACTAATTAACACAACAAATACTACATGGATATAAACATCTAAATTGGCATTTACATACAAAATGCTAATGCTATACTTGAAATAAAAAAATCCACATTTTCATCACAGTTTATTTGTTGGTCTGTTTGTCAGCATATTTAAGGTCAAATCTTGCCCTATTCTCATTGGCTAAGGGGGTGCAGCATGGGCAAAAGATGAACAACATTTTGGAGTGAATTTGGGGCGGCTGTACACATTCAATTCCACTAATCATCACGGCTTTGACAGAGGTCTTTGCTCTCTGTGTGCCCTTCTATTTTACGTATTATTATCTGTGTTCTAGTGTATCCTTATATGGCTTACACGGCTTGAATCGCCCTTGAGGGATGAATAAAGTATTTTGAATTCAATTGAATTAGCGACCCTTGCATTATTTACATATTTAATGATCATTGTTAGAGGGAGCCTGAGGTCTAAGACTTTCATTTGCAACATCCGTCTCTCTTGAAGTGTTGTGCATATTACAATAAATAACGTGAAACACTGGCATTCCTACAGCCATGGATACAATACTACCAGGAAGCATGAGAGGAAAACAGATACAAATGTGGGATGTAATAATTTAAATGTCCTGAAAACGTTTTTCAGGACATTTAAATGGTTGGTTTTCATCCCCATTAACATCAGTTTTAGGACTCGTTACCTGAAGCCTCGGGTCTGTTCGTCACTAATGCAGAGTCCTGCGTTGGTGCAGGGGTTACTGACACACGCATCCACCGGGGTCTCACAGTGTTTACCCTGAAATATCACGCACAGATACACACATTTAATATAGAGCTTTTGTCCTAATCAGATCAGGTCAACTCAGAGTAATTTGATGGGATTATCATCAGACACTGCTACCAAATAATCAGAGACAACACGCAAACACACATCAAATATTGGATTAGTGTTTTTAAACGTTCAGCTCTGGGTTTGTAATTTGATTGCTTGGTATGTAAAGGGAGCAAACAGCACGCACACACACACACAAACACACATACACACACACACACACACAAGGGTCATACCGTGAAGCCAGATTTGCAGGTGCAAGTGTACAGCTCAGTTTCGTTGACTTGACACACACCCTGGTTCTGGCAGGGAGTAGACACACATGGGCTGCATTTGGCCCGAACAGACGCCTCTACCGGACCTGAGAAAACACACACACACACACACACACACCCACACACACACCACACCACACCCATACACACACACACACACACACACACACACACACACACACACACACACACACACACACACACACACACACACACACACACACACACACACACACACACACACACACACACACACACACACACACACACACACACACACACGCAGCATTATTGTCATGAGCACATTAGCTACAGTGTAGATATGGCAATGTAAATACTGAAGTCACAGCTTCCTCCAACAGAGCAACATGAATATATATAGGACATAAAACAAATAAAACTAATTAAATAGTGCAAGAGAATGTTTTGAGATGTGCAAGTAAATACGAATGAAATATAAATAGTGCAAGAATAGTCTATATACAAGTACATGGAATATGATATATTAGATAAATAATTAGCAGGATGCAAACAGATGAATGTTAATGGATGTTCTTTCAAAAGTGCAGGTGTTTAATAGTCTTATTCACATCCACTATACAGTAGGTATTAAAATAGAGAGTATAATATATACACCACAGGCAGTAGTATAAATATGAATACATTATGGAGCGGTAATGACACTGTGTATAAATAATATGAATTAATATGAGTAAACTGTAGAAGAAGATATAACCATGGGCAGTAGAAATAAAATGTGTAAAGATGATTATTGTGCAAAGAGTCATTAATTCAGGAGTTAGTCGAGGAAGATATGTTTGAATATACTAAAGGCAACAAGAAATGTGTGTGTTAAATCCCACCTGATGACCGTGAAGCGTAAGATAGTTGTTATATGATGGAGTTATAATACATTTCCTGTATTTCCACTGTGATAAACTGTACTTCTGTATTGTTAAGGTGGCTAATAGAGATCAAAATGAACAAACATATGACTGTTATTTAAAGGGGACCTATCACGCAAAATGTACTTTTGTACGTCTTTTCTACATGAATATGTGTCCCCGGTGTTCCAGGGAACTCACCAAGTGTCAGAAAACACAACCCTCTCTATTTTCCTCCATACCCAAATCTCTAAAAAAGGGGCTGCAACGGATCTGATAAAAACTGATCCAGATTTGAACACTGTCCTGACGTCAGGACGGTGGCGCTACGGCTATTGGGCCAACTCCACCAATCAGGAGGAGACAGCCACGGCCATTGCCGTTCGAAAGCGCTGGAGACGCTGTAGTACATATGCCAGGCCTGTAGATGGTGCTGTTCTCACTGAATCTGCCCTTGCTAAACAGAGCGAGAAATTGTCAAATTGAGCGAAATGAGGCATGGCTAAAATGCATGATCTGTTTGGTATTTTGAAAAAAAAAAAAGTATAAATATGCCTTATATAGGTATGGTCCTACACTATATTATTCAAATATAGCATGATAGGTCCACTTTAAGTAATGTGAAATGTATTTGTCGTCAAAGTCAGGCTAGAATATATGAATAAATACTTTTGATGTTCATATGAGCATCAGATTAAGCACAACCGAGTGCAGCCTGAGAGACTTAATTAACTCTCAATTAAAGGTGCAATCACCTACAGTGTGTCAGAGTTAGATTTAGGAAAACTCATTCCTTAAATGTTTTTGAAACAAAAGGAGACACCTGCAGAGCTCTGAGACGAAGAGGAAAAGTGTTTGCAAAACGGTTCCAAGGGAGGTGACGAGGAACATTAATTAAAGAGAGCTGTTCACACTTTATTTAACAGAGCTGCAGTATTTTCATTTTAAAAAATGCAACAATTAGCGCCTGGGATAATGCACAGAGGGTCTAATGTTAGTTCACACCAAGAGAGAGGAACTGCTGAGATGTTTAATCAGTTTAAGTCAAACTCTAGGGTGCTGTTTGTGCAGCTGTTGAAATTCTGCTGTCTTATTATTTCACCACTTCAATTCACCGCAGATTAATTAAGCTTTTTCATTAACACAGATCAATCTGTTGGAAGCAAATCCTTAGGCACATATTAATAGGAAACACTGAATAAAAGATCACTCCCTATGTGCTATCACACAGATTTAAATAATCACTGCTATTTTAGAAGTCCAAAAAGTCTAACTTCAAACTCTTCTCTTTGCCTTAACTTTCACTTAGTTATTCTTTCATATCAGGCCGATGTATAATTTAAGTTTTGAGGTCTTCCGACGGGAATATCAAGACCACTGCTTTAAAATAACCCTCTTTTGTTTTTCCGTCTGCAAGGAGTGCCTCTCTCTATTTCCTTAACTCCTGTAAGGCTCTCTGTCATCAAAGTGATTTGTGATATACATGAGAGTAACACATGCGTCACATCCGGGCAAAAATGACGGCTCCGCCCACTTTTTGGGGAAAACAAAGCTGTCATTTGAATGGCGGTCAACACAAATTCTGAAGTTTTTGCCAATCCGATCAGACATTTAAGAAAACCGTGGATTTGTGGATCTTCAAAGAGCTCGATTGCCAGACAATTACACAAAATCATTGGAAATCGACGATCGGGCTCGATATATGGTGAAATATAGCAGTAGGCGATCGATGTCCATAGATGAGAGTAACATCTACGTCACTTTACGGCCCCGCCCACTTTTTGGGGAAACAACGCTGTCATTTGAATGGCGGTCGAGCCTGAAGCCACAGAGCTCTTCTGTTACTGTCCTTTGTTCTTAGAGGAAGTTCAGAAACACGTAACTCTGGATTTGTTTTAATGTTTGAGGTGCAATAAACGACACGGCAGCTTGTTGGCATGATAAAACTATTATTTTCCGCCTCGCTCATGAGAGTAACAGCTGGCGAAATGACAGCCTTGTCTACTGATTTTAATTGAACCATATATCGAGCCCGATCATCGATTGGTTAAAGCTCCCATGTCATGCTTTTCCGGTTATTACCCGTCCCCTTGTGTGTTATGAAGGTTTTTATGCATGTAAACGGTGTGCAGAGTCAAAACCCTCAAAGTACACCCTGTAGCGAGTAAAACTCTAACACAGAAAATACCTCCCCAAAACGCCTCGTTGGAGATACGTCACTGCCCATTTGAGTCTTCCATTTAGTTCCGGGTACCGCCTGATGTCATGCGGTACCCGGAACGAAATGGACCAATCCCGAAGAGCTATGGCCACACCAGCAGCGGCGTGTTCCTCCTCCAGAGGTTCGAAGAACCGGCATTTCACAGACGAAAGCTTCCAAAAACATTGCCCAGTTTGAGGCCGGATATGCACAGCTTGTTTGGACCGTTTGGAGCAGGGGAAGATCTGGGTATACAACCTGTAAGTTTGCATTGTTATTTGTGTATTTATCAAACAAGACTGTTTAAATGTGTAAACTGTGTTGGACTGCTAAGCCATTGACACAGTGCTAACTGTGCTAACTAAGTTGCTAGAGTTTCCATATATCAACTCTAATATCAGCAGATGGCCTTGCATACATGTATCTCATAGCAGGAGAATGTCTGCATTCACACACAAAATACCTATTGACAGTATACTGCGGGTGATTTGCCGGTCAGTCGCGAAACGTAATTACATTATAGCTGGCGTAGCGATCTAACACACGGAGCTTGAGCTAGTTTTGGTCAGAAAAACATTTTTGTGATGCTACGTTGCTAGCGTTTAAATATATCAACTACAATGTCAGCAGATGGCCTTACATGTTTGTCATGGCAGGAGAATGTCTGCAGTCACACACACGGAATACTCATACAGTATACTCCGGTTTACCGTACATTGTGACCGTACATATACTGCATGTAGCTAACGAGGCTAGCTGTATGCTAGCGCAAAACAATGTATTCATGCAAGTTACATTGTATGGTAGCAGAATACCCGTATACGATTGCAATTATAAACACGTTATTGCTAGCCTAATATGAACCACTAGCTTTTGTTCATAGTAGTTTTATTACACTGCATTATAGTTGCCTTTCCTCCAAGCTAACGTTCATATCGTGTTAGCTACCAAGGTAAACAAAGCTAGGTTAGCATATTAGCAGGCAAGCTGTTCATTACACAACTACTACTAACGAAAAAAATGTCTGATCGGATTGGCAAAAACTTCAGAATTTGTATTGACCGCCATTCAAATGACAGCGTTGTTTTCCCCCAAAAGTGGGCGGGGCCGTAATTTTCGCCCGGAAGTGACGGAGGTGTTACCCTCATCTATTGGGCTGTAGAAATAAAAGTATAAGTTCAATGAAGATTAAAGATGGCCTGGTTCCCTATTAACAGGAAGAACAGGAACACATATGTGAGAATGCTGTTCATTGACTACAGTTCAGCATTCAACACCATTGTGCCCTCCAAGCTGGCCATCAAGCTCAGAGACCTCGGGCTCAACAGCGCCCTCTGCGACTGGATCCTGAACTTCCTGACGGGCAGACCCCAGGCAGTGCGGGTGGGAAATATCACATCCTCCACCCTGATTCTTAACACCGGTGCCCCTCAAGGCTGCGTGCTCAGCCCTCTCCTCTACTCCCTGTTCACCCACGACTGCGTGGCCACACACAGCTCCAACACCATCGTGAAGTTTGCTGATGACACGACCGTCATCGGCCAGATCACAGACGATGACGAGACGGCGTACAGAGAGGAGGTCGAAAACCTGACATCTTGGTGCCAGGAGAACAACCTCCATCTCAACATCAGCAAAACAAAGGAGCTGATTGTGGACTACAGGAAGCAGCAGGGAGAGGGACACGCCCCCATCGCCATCAATGGGACTACGGTGGAGAGAGTCAAAAGCTTCAGGTTCCTTGGGGTCCACATCACTGAGGACCTGACATGGTCTCTTCACACCACCACCATCACCAAGAAAGCTCGACAGCGGCTCTTCTTCCTCCGCAGGTTGAGGAGGTTCAAAATGGATTCCAGGATACTCTGCAACTTCTACAGGTGCACGATAGAGAGTATCCTGACTGGCAGCATGACGGCCTGGTACGGCAGCTGCACCGACCTCGATCGTAAGGCTTTACAGAGGGTGGTGAAAACTGCACAGCACATCACCAGGACGGAGCTGCCATCCATGGAGGACCTTTACTCCCAGCGGCTCAGGAAGAAATCACTACGGATTATCAAAGACCCCCATCACCCCAGCCACAAACTGTTCTTTCTGTTGCCGTCTGGCAGACGTTACCGCAGCATCCGGGCAAGGACAAGAAGATTCGGAGACAGTTTCTTCCCGCGGGCAGTGAGACTGTTAAAAAATTGAACTGTTGAAACAACTTCAAACATTCAACTGCTACTCAGTAGTATGTATCTAATACTTAATATATATATATCATTCCAATAACTTGTATATAGACTCATACTGCACTATTCCACATCATAACTTTATTTCATTTTTATAACTATTATTATTTTTGTATTGCTCTTGCTCTTATTGTTATTATGTTATGTTATTATGTTGCATTGTTGGAGAAGCCTGTGACATAAGATTTTCAACTGCATAATTACTCTGTAGCTATGTCAGATTGACAATAAAGAACCTTGAACCTTGAACCTTGATCTCACTGACTCTTTGTGGTTTTTCTGTATTATAATTTGTATTTCTTTTTATTTCCCCCCCAAAAAAATGTTCTGACTATTTTTCAGTATTCTCACTATTTTCTCCAAATTTAGATTTTTTTTTTAATTGCCTTTTTTCAGAATCCTGCCTTATATATTTAACCTGTTTAGCCCTGAGCCTGTTTTTCAGGTCTCAGGCTCGAAAATGACATTCCCAGGACAAATGACCATATCTTCCCTTTTAAAAGAGTTAAATTAATAATCTTTATTCTCAAAGTAATGATAAACCTGTGAGTTGGATGTAGACAAGTCAGAATCAATATAGATGTTTTTTATTTTAAGGAAAATTCAGATTTTACATAGTAAAAAACTGTAAATGATAGTGTCCGTCCAAAAATCATTTTTTACTTATAGTGAATTGGTCAATTTTGATGGTTGACACCTCTTTCTGACCGTTAGAGCCAATAGAATCGAAGGGGGAGTCCCCCACAAACACTCATTGTGAAACAAAAAGGTGGGGGCTTTGCGCATGTAATTTTGCATTAGAGTGAAGCTACACTCTAGCTCTGACATCTAGAAACGGAAAAGCATGGATTATCAATCTCATTGCTCATGGATTATCAGAAATCATTTCAAAGGGACACAGACACATTGGATTAACCTATGGATTAACTTCAGCAGCATTTTTATCATTTTAATGCCATTGAAGACCACTTTGGAGAGACTACAGAGCCAAGGTAACCTTGTTAGCATTTTTAGCTACCTAGCGTCACCTGTGTTGATGTCTGTTTTTGTTTATAACGTAGCGATTTCGTATAATTCAGTGATACTGAGGGTACCCATCAATTCTGTGTCACCTCACGATGTGAATCGATGTCATGGATGTGAAAAAAGATAAATAATAAGGTTTTGTGAGTGATTTTCGGTGCAGTAAGGTGTTAGCATTTTTCACTCGTTGCTAATTCAGAGGCTCAGTGTTAGCATTGAGGGTTTTCTTTAAAAAAAAAAAAGAAAAATGATCAGTTAGATGAGTTTCTTCCCGTTACATGGATATAAAACATTCATAGTTTATTAAATGAACATGCCCTCAGACACTGTTTCCTGCAAGATGTTGCGGCAGTGCTCTCGGGCTTAACAGGTTAAAATGTTGACTTTTTTTGTTGTTGAAATTGTTCAAGCATTCTAAAATGTGTTTTTGATTTGTGACTTTTTTTCTCAGAATTTTTAGTTTTCTCAGAATTCTGACACTTTATTTAGTTCTGACTTTTTCTAACAATTTTTACTTTTGTTATTTGACCAATTTTGGGGGGGAATTCAGTCTGGATGACATTAGATCTCTAACTTTTTCACAAATCCTTAGAATTCTGACATTTCCCACACAAATATCACTTTTGTTTCAAACCGCTATACCTTTTTCACATATGGCCTTAATCCTGGTAGCCATAATCTTCCAAAGCAGTTTCAATAACAACATTAAAATATCACTAATGCAGAGCTTTCCTTTAAGTCCATGTGTGAATGCATGTTTTTCAGTTAGGGTGTTTTTCCTCCAGCTTACCCAGACACTGGAACTTGTCGGCGGGCGTGGTGAGCAGCAGCTTCCCCTCCATCCCTCCAGGCCCCGCACAGCGAGCGATCCCCGGCTCTTTGTAGCCGCTCTTCACCCAGTCGGACAGCCAGAGCAGACGGCAGTCACAGTACAGAGGGTTCGCTCCAATAGCTCTGAGGAAGAGAATAAAAACACAGGGTCAGATAATTATATATATCCTTTATTTAACCAGGTAAAAAGTCTCATTGAGATTCAAATGTATTTTTCAAGAGCGACCTGGCCAAGGCGGGCAGCATGAACAAAGTTACAACAGATAAAACACAGACAATACAGGCAGACGAAGACAGCTGTGAAACACAAATGAAATGGCACATTATAACCAGTCAATATGCAAATAAAAGAAACTATTATAAATCAATCATTGACAGAGGGGAGGGTGGTGCATGATGGAGATGAAAAGTTAAATAATTCTGGAGGTTGGGATTAAGAAAACAGAAGGAGAGGAAAAATGAAGATGGTACACAGGGGGAAGGGATACTCATAGGAAACATTTTGAAAGTAAAGAAGATGGGGAAAGGGGAAATGACAGACGAGTAGGAGAAGAGAAAAGGAGTGAAGAAAGGGAGCTGGACGGAAAGAAAGAAACAATGTAGGAAAAAGTAAGAAACAAGAATAAATAAATAATGCTGTGAGAAAAATGTAAGAGTTTTTGTTGTTAGAAAAATAGACAGACACAAATAATAATGATAAAAGAAAGTGAAATTCAATTTAAGATATATAAATACAGCATAAAAGTCTAGATTTTTGCATTGTTTTTTAAAGCCACACGGTGGAGCCCTCATGCCTCACATATGTACACACACACACACACGCACACACAAACATATACACACACACACAGGACAGACACACACACACACGCACACACAAACATATACACACACACAGGACAGACACACACACACACAAGATCATGGAGATGATAATATTCATTTAGACCAGGTCAATTGATTCACTTGATAAGATTATCAGAGAAACATGTGGGATCAAATAACACTCATCATGTTATGATCTCTCTCACACACACACACACACACACACACACACACACACACACACACACACACACACACACACACACACACACACACACACACACACACACACACACACCTACACACACGCAACAAGGTCATATGAGAGAATATGCAATTCTCCTCAGTCGATTACACTCCATCAGGAACAAGTGATGAGAAGGAAAACACTTCCTTTGTTTCTCTGACACACACACACACACACGCACACACACATACACACACACACACACACACACACACACACACACACACACACACACACACACACACACACGCACACGCACACACACACACACACACACGCACACAAACACACGCATGCACGCACGTAAACACACACACACACACACACACACACGCACACACACACACACACACACACACACACACACACACACACACACACACACACACACACACACACACACACACACACACACACACACACACACACACACACACACACACACACACACACACACACACACACACATCACAATACCTAGACCTCTCCAAGCCTGACTGGATTGCTTATAATCATAAGTCATGCATCAGTCTTTTACAGAAGGAATGTCTGGATTTCACACAACAACACACGCTATGCCTCTCCAAAGGATTAGTTTAAAGCATGTTTATTGTAAACATGTATTCATTATTTCTGTCGGTTCTGATAACATCTTTTGAGCAACATGAGTATTGCTGAAACTCTCACTTTTCTGTTTGCCGCTGTCTTATATTAAAGGGGACCTATCATGCAAAATGCACTTTTGTACGTCTTTTCTACATGAATATGTGTCCCCGGTGTTCCAGGGAACTCACCAAGTGTCAGAAAACACAACCCTCTCTATTTTCCTCCATACCCAAATCTCTAAAAAAGGGGCTGCAACGGATCTGATAAAAACTGATCCAGATTTGAACACTGTCCTGACGTCAGGACGGTGGCGCTACGGCTATTGGGCCAACTCCACCAATCAGGAGGAGACAGCCACGGCCATTGCCGTTCGAAAGCGCTGGAGACGCTGTAGTACATATGCCAGGCCTGTAGGTGGTGCTGTTCTCACAGAATCAGCCCTTGCTAAAACAGGGGTAAAAAAGTGCAAATTGAGCAAAATGAGGCATGGCTAAAATGCATGATCTGTTTGGTATTTTGAAAAAAAAAAAGTATAAATATGCCTTATATAGGTATGGTCCTACACTATATTATTCAAATATAGCATGATAGGTCCACTTTAAATCAACTTTTCACATCTTACACTGAACTGTTACTCTTATTTTGTTATTTTATACCTGCCTATTTTGTTATTGGTTTTAATTGTTTCTTTTTGATTTTTATTAAATTGTCTTACTGCTTTTGTAATGTTTGTAAAGCTCTTTGAATTGTCTTGTTTCTGAAATGTGCTCTACAAATAATAAACCTCTCTGTCTTACTAAAATAAGAAGGCATGGAGATGATCACAGACGTTGTTCCTATCCTAAAAGTTACTACTAAGATTCTTCACAGTCCATCAAAAACATCCATTAGATTTTTATAGCAGGACTTTTTACTTTAATCGTGACTTTCCGTACTCTATGTTTCATAGTAAGAGTGCACAGTTCTTTCTGTTTGCAATGAGGGATTATAATCAAAAATGCAGGCACACACTTACAGTAGCACCTCCAAATAAGTGTGTTACAGGGTTCATACACTTTTTCACCAATGATTCTCCATGACTTCTCCATGACCTTTACTTAAGTTTCCATGACCAAAAAAATTACTCTTTCTCAGCGGTACCACTGAAACATTTGTATTTTAACATGGAACAGGAAAATAAGGTCTGCATATGAAACATGTTGTGCCTATCTAAATCAAATCAAATAGTAGGCTTACTAGCTTCTACAGGCTAAAGCAACTAAAATCTCTCACCAGCAAAATACCTCGTCAGTTAAATGCCATTTTACGTTTCATTACTATACGATACAGTATTTATTATCATTATAGTATTACTATTTCAGCGATTAGATAAAATATAAATTATATTTGATGCAACTTTAGTTACATTTCCATGACTTTTCCAAAACTTTGGGAAAAATATTGTTTTCCATAACTTTTCCAGGGCCTGGAATTAGCATTTTGAATTTCCATGACTTTTCCAGGTTTTGAATGACCGTAAGAACCCTGGTGTTAGTGTTTGAATGTATTAACCATGAGGTCTTGTGCTCACTTGTTGTACTGACGGCACTCTTTTCTACTTCTTAGTAGATTTCTATCAGAAATAATAGAAGTGAAAATGACGAAGATATACAAAATAAATAAGAAGCTCAATTTTAAAAAAAAATAATCTTCCATCAATTTACTCAAAAATACGACATGAAAGAAAATACTTCATAAAAGTTTGATGTACCTTAAGTCCTTACCTCAAAGCCTGATCATCAAAGACAATATCTGAGCGGTTAAATATGTCAGGTCTATATTTAGCTCCTTATTTCTTACATACGAGATTTTTTTGGATCACGTTTTCCTGCCACATTATTGTTTTGAGCAACATGAAAACATTTCATTGAGTTTTCGTTTTCATCGGTTTAGAATAAAGATGTTTTGTTGCTGCTATTCAAAGCCAAGAAGTATTCCTTTTAGATGACATTATTGACTCAAATAACAAAAAGCATCCTATGTAGAGATGTGTTTTGTCCCAGCAGCATGTTGACAGCTCTGACTGACACAGAGATTAAGATACAATAAAAATGTAATAACAAAACAAAAACCGTACACAATGCAGAAAAGATAAATCAATAGAAGTCTAATGGGCTAAAGGAGGTTAAATATTGCAATACATACTCAAAAAATTCAAATAAATAATTAAATCCTAGCACTAGATCATTCAGACTGATTCATTCGCCTTACTGGAACTATTTTATTTCAGAATTGATTTTCTGCCCTTAAAAATCCTCCCTCCCTCCTCTCCACCATCCATCTCCCCTCTCCTCCCTCCAGTACTTCTTCAGATTGACTCACATGGACCATGCTTGACTGAAGATGATTATACTGTAAACTCAAACACACACATACACAAACAAACAACACACACGCCTCAGATCAATAGACCTTTGGGAAGCGATGGATCTTTCCGGCTAATTCAATCCTGCAAGCAGTCACTTGAAACCACTCACTCTCTGAGAACTGGACTCTATCTGACTGACACACACACACACACACACACACACACACACACACACACACACACACACACACACACACACACACACACACACACACACACACACACACACACACACACACACACACACACACACACACACACACACACACACACATGCTCATACACACTCGCACAAACATACACACACACACACACACACACACTTGCTCATACACACTCGCACAAACATACACACACACACACACACACACACACACACACACACACACACACTTGCTCATACACACTCGCACAAACATACACACACACACACACACACACACACACACACACACTTGCTCATACACACTCGCACAAACATACACACACACACACACACACACACACACACACTTGCTCATACACACTCGCACAAACATACACACACACACACACACACACACACACACACACACTTGCTCATACACACTCGCACAAACATACACACACACACACACACACACACACACACACACACACACACTTGCTCATACACACTCGCACAAACACACACACACACACACACACACACACACACACACACACACACACACACACACACACACACACACACACAGACCTCATTACACTACATGTATATTTAAAGGCTTACAGGTGAGACAGGGAGGCCACGTCGCTGAAGATGCCCTGCTGCAGCTCTGAGATGTCGTTGCCATGGAGAGAGCTGAAAGACGGAAAAAGACGAGGGTCAAAAGTCAAACGGGAAACATAACGACTCTGACAGAGGAATATGTAAAGTACAAACACTGATGAGGGCTTTAGAAAGAACACGAGGGGACAACAGTGATGTGGTTTAGGCCACTGACAAATATGTGTGTGTGTGTGTGTGTGCGTGCGTGCGTGCGTGCGTGCGTGCGTGCGTGCGTGCGTGCGTGCGTGCGTGCGTGCGTACGTGCGCGCGCGCGCGCGTGCGTGCGTGCGTGTGTGTGTGTGTGTGTGTGTGTGTGTGTGTGCTCACAGCAGTCTCAGAGAGCGCAGGCCTCCCAGGGCCAGAGGAGGGATGCAGTGCAGAGAATTATAACTGAGGATCCTGAGGGTGAAAAACAACAATTATAACATTAACTGTCAGAACACATCAATAACAACACACACTTTTCCAATCACACATGCTGTTATAAACTGGAGGAGGGTTATATCATGACTTTTCATAATGTTTGTGTCTTTTAGGTTTTATCTGTGCTAATGTTTGGGCTTTTGTGTCCGTTGTGTGTTTATGGGTTTGATTGAGCTAAAAACATGTTTCTGTATGTTTTCTTTTAACGCCAACAACCTGCCAGGGACTACCGATGAAAATTAGCTTTAATGGCTTCATCTGGCAAATGTCCATGAAGGACTCAATTAATTAATTAGTGTGAATTAAATACAAATACAGACAAAAGCACAAACTGTTTTTAAATGCCTGTTGCCTTCATGCATGCTGTTGTGAGGATATCAATGAAGGGTCGCTGTTGAAAGACATCACTAAGTAGGAGTGTGTGTGTGTGTGTGTGTGTGTGTGTGTGTGTGTGTGTGTGTGTGTGTGTGTGTGTGTGTGTGTGTACTCACAGAGTGGTGAGCTGGCTCATGTTGGAAAAGGAGTCATCTGACAGGGAGCTGATTTTATTGTTGCTCAGATCTCTGGAGATGAAAAGGTCAATTCCAATTAATACACAATAACACACACATACAGTATACACACACACACAACACACTACAGGGGTCCAACAAACAGTGCAGTACACACAGGAACACACACACACACAAACTAATAACACATACTGCGACCTCTCCATAACGATACTGACACATGTTCTCCCACAGAGACACAATTCATCCCGCTATAATACCTTATAATAAAGCTGAATTCAGTTAGTCCCATGAAGAAATAAATGTGTGTTTGTGACAAATATATAAAACACATGAAGCTGTTTTAATGATATTGATTTCTCCACCACAGATTTAACTACGCAGTCCACAGCTCCCCCTGCTGGCTGTATCCATGATTACAGTCAACATGCACATGCAGCTGTTACGCATCCAATGTACTTCGATGTCTGATAGTAAAAATAAAACCGTAACTATGACTTTAAACTGCAGATTCTCAGGTAAAAGTAGAATTTGTGTTCACATTGTCAGCGGTTGTTATACAGTGTCAGAAGTCAGGACAGTGGCTGTAGATGTGTCAGTGGAGTGAGAGGATTAATGAGTGTCTCTTACACGAGCTGCAGGAATTTGAACGTGGCTAACTCCGTAGGAACACTGGTGAACTGGTTACCATCCAGATACCTGAGAGGACAAGAGAAAGATATTTCATTGCACATCTCTGATGAGTAATAATTCACATTCTTTATTTAGGAAATCATTTCTGACAAGCACATCACTGATTAAAACATAATGATGTCTCTACAAAGGTTCCTTCTGAAAGTATTAAATCAAATTATTATGCGACATGTACATGACAACAAAAACGTTATTAAAGTGTTTGGTTACTGCAGGAAAATATCTGGATTGTTGTATGTTTGATATGTTGATATGCAGCTATATTTAAAACGTTCTTTATAAAATGAAATAAACATTGCTGATAAGATAATTACCGTTACATGTACATCCTTTACACCGGATGAAACTGGTTTATACAATGTCAAATGTACGTCTTAAAGTCCAGCTTCTCTTAAAGGTCCCCTGTTATACTGTTTTTCATCAATATATTACAGGTCTCAGATAAATACAGAGCCTGTCTCTGATTGGCTGAAACACCAAACAGATCATTGCAGCATTACCCATAATCCCCTCTGTTTCAGCCCTGTTTCCAAAGTGCTGATTCTCTGTCTGTTACTTTAGATGAAAATAAGGAGCCCCTCCCCACGCCCCTCTGAGAGAGATTTGGTTACAAAGAACTCAATGGTGCTCTAGGAGGAGATTCAGGTGATAAGGTGGGGGGGGGGGTTACCTTGGTTGCTGATTGGCTAATGGTTACACAAGACAAAACATCGTTATGACATCATCAAGTGGCCAAAATCTGATCAGCTCATTTTCAGACAGGTTTTTAAAGAAATGGATCAAAAAGAGAGAGAATCTTTTTTCCTGAAACTTTCAGAGTCTCTTTCCACAGAGGGGACACATGTTGATGAAGAAGAGACATGAAGAAGAGGGGACACATGTTGATGAAGAAGAGACATGAAGAAGAGGGGACACATGGTGATGTAGAAGAGACATGAAGAAGAGGGGACACATGTTGATGTAGAAGAGACATGAAGAAGAGGGGACACATGTTGATGTAGAAGAGACATGAAGAAGAGGGGACACATGCTGATGTAGAAGAGACATGAAGAAGAGGGGACACATGTTGATGTAGAAGAGACATGAAGAAGAGGGGACACGTGTTGATGTAGAAGAGACATGAAGAAGAGGGGACACATGTTGATGTAGAAGAGACATGAAGAAGAGGGGACACATGTTGATGTAGAAGAGACATGAAGAAGAGGGGACACGTGTTGATGTAGAAGAGACATGAAGAAGAGGGGACACATGTTGATGTAGAAGAGACATGAAGAAGAGGGGACACATGTTGATGTAGAAGAGACATGAAGAAGAGGGGACACATGTTGATGTAGAAGAGACATGAAGAAGAGGGGACACATGTTGATGTAGAAGAGACATGAAGAAGAGGGGACACATGTTGATGTAGAAGAGACATGAAGAAGAGGGGACACATGTTGATGTAGAAGAGACATGAAGAAGTGGATTTTGCACAATTGGTGACCTTTAAGTTACATAAAGTAACGTCTGGACCAAAGACCCTGACAGTAACAGGATTTAGTTGTTGTGTTTCAGACTCACAGCTCGGTGACGTTGCGGGGGAGGCCTCTGGGCAGAGCCAGCAGGTGTTTGTTGCTGCAGCGGACCACCGTGTCCATGCAGGTGCAGTGAGAGGGACACTGAGGGCCGGGGGAGCAGCTGATATCATCCAGAACTGAACCTGGAAGAAGTATATTAGACGATTTACCTTTAGTAATCCTCCTCGGGGGAAATTCAGTTGTTCTGGTGTGCAAGACTTATGTACATGAAAAGGAATAGGTCAAAAAGTAGGATTTCAGATGTTAAAGGTAGGGTAGGTAAGAATGGAGAAACCAGCTCGAGTGCGCTAGAATTTGAAAATACACAACTGGAAAAAATCTCCCACTTCCTTACAGAGCCCCTCCTCCAACACACACGAACGCGCACATGACCAATGAGGGCACGAGATAAGTTTGTGCACAGATGGAAGGCTGACAGGCAGGTAGGCCATCCAGTTATTTTAGCCGGGCCGGCTCAGATGATTGGTCGTGCTTTTTACAGTATTACGGCTTCCACAGATGATATATTTGTATATATTTATTGTCAAAGCATTTCATATATTCATTGCTATCGGGATGTCAAGAGCATTCCATGGAATATAACAAAAAGTGTTTCTGAAGTGAATTACCTACCCCACCTTTAATGTGTCATGTTGCAGATTCCTGATCTCCACCATCTTCTTCCCCTTTCTCTAAATGCTATTCTGTAGAATCGTATTGAAGGGTTAACACTTCTGAACTGTTTTGCATTTTGATTTAGTAGGGCTTCAGCCTCAGAGATAACATGTTAAAGGTCTCCTATTATACTATTTTTAGGCATATATTATAGGTCTCAGATCTATACAAAACATGTCTATGAAGTGTTTTGCTCAAAATACCAAACAGATCACCCATTCTAGCCATGCCTCATATCCCTCTATTTCAGACCTGTTACTAAAGTGCTGATTCTGGGTCCGTAGCTTTAAAATAGTTTTGATTGTTATTACGTCCAAAACACGTCGCGCATTGTTTCTGATAGCGACGTGGGTGTAAAGCCAGCCCACATTTCCGATATTACGTCATATCGGACGCAAAATTGTATCAGCTCCGTTGTAGCCCCGTTTTTAGAGATGTGGGTACGGAGGAAAAGAGAGAGGGTTTTATTTTCTGATGCTGCGTGAGTTCCCTGACACACCGGGGACACATCTTTATGTATAAAAGACATCAGAAAGGGAATGAAAGGAGACCTTTAATGTGTAATGTTAAGCTCCACCTTTAACGTTATGCATGTTCTTCCCCTTTGTCTCAATGCTCTTCTATAGATCTGAACTGTGTTGCATTTTGATTATGTTTTTCTGTCAGTATTATATATCGTGTGTGTATGTGTGTATCGTACCGTCTCTGCAGCGGAAGTCAGGAACAGCTACGTCCTGCAGGGGGATTTCTCTAAGGAAGGCGGGGCTCTGGCAGCGAGGATTCCCCGTCACGATCCGCCGGCTCCGAAGCCACGCTCCGAACCAGGACAGACGGCAGTCACAGTTAAAAGGGTTGGCCAGAAGATTCCTGATGGACAGAGGAGATGAAGAAAGACTGAAATGAGCATGGCTGACACACCATGAAGTGGCTTTCATGATAAGAGCTGTTTGGATGGATAACATGAAAGGAGATTGATTCAATGCTTCCTTGTTTAATTCATTCAGAATACACCGGACCATCCTTTACACAAGGAAAGGAGATACTGCTGGACCACAATTACTTGCGTCCGTAAAGTTTTAAAGTGACAGAGAGACAACCGATAGAGACCAAGAAACACAGATCATGTAAGTTATGGTTATTTGACATCTTATGCTATAACTTACCAAAGTGCTTAAATGTTCTGAACTTTCAACAAGGTGTTAAACAAATGGAGATCTTTGAACTTTAACGTTTTGTGGTGTTAACTAACTTTCGTGGGGTTTACACAACTTTTTTTCAACATGATTGACTGGTGATATGCACACTGATCAATGTGTAGGCCCGACAAGTGATGCATATGTTACATGAAGTTTTATTTATTCAAAAACGTTCTAACAATCATACTAGTTGGGATTCATGTTGTTTAAAACAAGTGGACAAGAGGGTGAGGAACCATGTCCTTTCACTTTCCTTAAGATATTTTCTTACTATTTGACCGCAGCCAAAGAAACAACAGAGATGTGTGTGTGTGTGTGTGTGTGTGTGTGTCTCTCACAGAGTGGACAGGTTGGGCAGCGTGTCGAAGGCTCCGGGCAGGATGGTGCTCAGCTGGTTGTCGTAGAGCGAGAGCAGACGGACGTTACCCAGACCGGTGAAGCTGCCGTTATGGATACAGCTGATCTTGTTGTTCCTCAGCATCCTACACACACACACACACACACACACACACACACGCACGCACACACACGCACACACACACACACACACACACACACACACACACACACACACACACACACACACACACACACACACACACACACGCACACACACACACACACACACACACACACACACACACTCACACACACACACACACACACACACACACACGCACACACACACACACACACACACACACACACACACACACACACACACACACACACATACACACACACACACTTACAGATTTAAGTACATGACACCTTAAAATACTTCACTGTTTAAATACAAACTTAGAAGTGATTACTTCTGTTGTTGTGCAGTAGTATATGAATCGTATAACATTGTGTCCATGTTACAGCTGTTTATATATTTTAAGTTAACCTTTAAAACATAAAACATTAATAACTGTATCAAGCAGTTTTCACAAGGTATTGAGAATGTGGGGCACACTCTGAAACAAGATATTAAAGCAGTGCAGTTGACATATCAAAACATCCTACATCTCATCATGAATGAAATCAATCAAACCGAAATATCCCATTAAACCCCTCCCTCTCTCTCTCACCCTGTTTCTTCCATTACTCCTGTGTAAGCTCTTTAGGGTCTGATGTACACCTCTCTCTCTGGTGATGAGCACACAGGAAGAGGAGGAAGTTACTCACAGCATGCGCAGTCCCTCCATGCCTCTGAACATGCTCCCTCTCACTGACTCCAGGTGATTGGCCGTCAGGTGGAGCTCCACCACCGACGAGGCGCCGTCGAACGCTCCGTCCTCGATCTCTGAGATCTTGTTGTTGCTCAGGTTACTGCAAGAAGAGAGGAAGACTTAATGCTTTCTACATTTCTCTATAATCGTTAGTAATATTTGAGTTGACGGAACCACAATGCAGTTCGGCAAAGCGTGACGTCACCCCATGCAAAGTGAATGGGAAGCGTCTCCGTTGAAGCACGCGACGGAGCCGTGTGGACGTACCGTTATAGCTTAATGTGGCATAAAATAACCCTTCTTTTTTTGACAATAATGTAGATTTATGCATGTTCCTTGTCAAAATTGAATAAAAAACAGTGTTGCTGGTGACCTCATCCCATCAGTACATTAGGTTCTTCTCTCTGTTTCTAGTAACACACTGACTATTGAGGAGTCCCTCATTAAACCACACGTCAAAACATCCGAACCATCCCTTTGAGGTCATTGTTCTGGACGGACAATGAGATCTCCAGAGACTTTCTTTTGATGATTAAACGGGTTTTTGTCATTGTTAAAGTTTTTCGGAGTGACCTACATTTTCTTGAGCTGCGACAGACCCTTGAAGGCTCGGGTGGCCTCGAGCACCGAGAGGTCGTTGTTGTTTAGACGCCTGAAACACACAGAGAAAACATCATTAGCAGGAGAGTCTGTTTGGTGTGTGTGTGTGTGTGTCTGTGTGTGTGTGTGTGTGTGTGTGTGTGTGTGTGTGTGTGTGTGTGTGTGTGTGTGTGTGTGTGTGTGTGTGTGTTTGTCCACTGAGTGTGCATCCATGCAGCATGAGTCCATACACACATGTCAACATGGATATCCATAAAGTGCCTACATGTGTGTGTGTGTATCTACAGTCCGTGTGTACATACATAGGAGTGTGTCTTGCAGAGTATGGCTTTAACACAGCGGACCCCACAGGGACTGGCCATGCACTTTGAATAAAAGCATCCTACAAATAGAATAAAGCACACTGGGCATCCTGGAGCCAGACTGACACACCTACAGATATCAGGGGCTTGTATTGAACATCATAGGAAAAGAGCAGAATTAATTGCTTTATTGTTTTAGTCAATTATCGAGCAAATCCGTCAAACATCTACTGGCTTCAACTTCTGATGATTTTCAGCTTTTATTTGTTTTAAATCATTGTGAATTGTTCTGCTTTGGACAGTTGATATAAGAAAAACAAGCAATTTAGGAAGGTCTCCAAAGGATGGAGGCATTTGTGAAGCACTTTACCAACTAATAGAAATAGCGCTGGATGGAAGACCTTGATAGTTGCTTTATTATTTAAGTCATTCATGAAGTAATTTATCAAAATGTAACTTGTTTCAACTTCTCAAAGATGACATTTTACCAATTCCCTTTGTTCAAATCATATAATAATTGAATATTTTGGACTTTTTGTCTGAAAAAACAAGCAATTAACTGAATTTGTAATGCATATGTTACCATCAAAAGTTAAACATATTTAGTTTATATGATGATTATCGTAGTTATTTGTTAATAAATCAATATCCAGTGATGCTCAATTATCAAAATGTACAGTTTACCCTCATCTCTCATAATAAAGTTTCTTGTTTAACTTTAACATTTCTTGCCTCAGACATTTTTTCATTAAAACTCTGAATTGATAATTCTGTAGCAAAAACACAGTTTGCTTTATAGGTTTTTTGACTATCATTATTATTTAATCTGACTGTGTGTGTGTGTGTGTGTGTGTGTGTGTGTGTGTGTGTGTGTGTGTGTGTGTGTGTGTGTGTGTGTGTCTCACAGCTCTTCGGTGGAGGAGGGCAGGTGTTCGGGGAACTTGGTGAGGCGAAGGTTGGAGCAGTCGACCACGTTGGCCTCACAGCGACACTTAGCGGGACACACCGGCTTACTGTTACACTCATAGCTGAGATGCCTGTCCTCAGTACCTGCACACACACGCACACGCACACACACACACACACACACACACACACACACACACGGAAAAACACAGTGAGGCCATGTAGACTGCTCAATTTAAGTAGTCTTTAAATAATTGACAATTATTTCCTTAAATTAAATGTTAATATGAACCTTATGACACGTGAATAATTATGTTTTATAAATATTGTATTAGTTTGTATTATATTTATCTATAATTGGACAATTTAATTCTACTCTAATGTTTTTTGAAATAATTGTGTTTTATTTTGTATATTTTTATTGCACAATTTTAATTAAACTTTAATATTTGTATTCTGTTTCTGTATTTTTTATTGCACATTTGACTTTCACTACTTATGTGTATTTTCAATATTTGTATTTATTATTTTTGTACATTCTTACTTATTATTTTTTTAACTTGTATTTATTTTTAGGAGCAACAGTCACGAAACACCATTCCTCCCGGGATGAATAAAGTATTCCGTTTCAGATGATGACTGATTCTCCTCCTGGCTTCAGATTTGTTTTAACTGGAAAGACTGGAAGCTGTTCTGGAAACATGAACTTTTTCCTAAACTTGAATCTGCAGGGATTCGTTTATAAAGTGATTTACAAGTTTTAAAAAATGCTTCAATTTACATTTGTGAACCAGTTCAATCAGCTCGTAACATCTGGTTTGCATTTGGATCAAATATTTATTTTTGACGATACTTCTGCTACTCACTGAAACTAAAGAAACTCATGTTTTTTAAATCAGCTTAATCTAACAGGCCAAAGTAGATAACTATGATAACAAATCTCTGTTGAGTGCATGAGACATGTTACAGGAGTCCATGTCCTTCACTCTGGAGTTAAAAGACTTTAATGTTGCCGTAAATCCAGCAGATATTGAGCTGAAGGATTTCTGAGATGAAACAGAAACAGCGAGACGACAGATTTCAAAGTCACGTTCTGGTGCCGCCACGGTGAACATTATTGTTATTACATCCTGTCAGGCTGTAGGAGCTCAAATTATTTGTACTTTCAAATGTAATCAGGCATTTACAGTGAAGGCTTGACAGTTTAATAAACACACAGAGACAACAATAATCACCTGGGATGTGGTACTGCTCCTTGGCTGTCAAGAAAAAGAAAGAGAAACAAAACCAAAAGTTAATCAAAAGTTTCAACACGCACAAAGAATCCAGAAGAATCCATGAAGATATGTCGTAAAAAGCACATTTTATAATCGAAAACAGTACTTTATTAGGTAAACAGTTATTTGTTAACCTTAAAGGTCAGCTATCATGCTATTTTTAGGCAATAGCATAGGTCTCAGATATATAACAATATATAAAAAACATGTCTATGAAGTGTTTTGCTCAAAATACCAAACAGATCACCCATTCTAGCCATGCCTCATATCCCTCTATTTCACTTCCTGTTTCAAAAGTGCTGATTTGGGGTATAAAGCTTTAAAAAAGAAAAAAGGAGGGGGCTGAGCTCATGCGGGACCCGGCAGCTACTGTCTAAACTAAATACTGCCGTGATGAAACCCCATATCATGGATTATCAAGGATTCTTTCTGAAACAGTATGGAGCTCAAAGGCTTTCTCTCTTGCCGGTTATACCACAAGGTGAGTTCCTTTTTATTTCCTGCTTCTTCACACACATGCTCTCCAGTACAGGTTAGCTCTGAGTGTTAGCGATGCTAATGTAAACACCGACCATATTACGTCCAAAACAGTCGGGCATTGTTTCTGATAGCAAAGTTTCTGATAGGGCCGTGGGTCCACATTTCAGATATTACGTCATATCGGACGCAAATCTGGATCAGCTCCGTTGTAGCCCCGTTTTTAGAGATTTGGGTACAGAGGAAAAGAGAGAGGGTTTTATTTTCTGACGCTGCGTGAGTTCCCCGACACACCGGGGACACATGTTTATGTATAAAAGACATCAGAAAGTGCATTTTGCATGATAGGTCCCCTTTAAGCTTCAATAACAATTGAATCACTATCATTTACCAATTAAAAAGATAAATAAAACAATATATTAAAAAAATGTTTAGGTAAAAGAGGCTTTCAAAATGTGCCTCTGAATACTTTGCTCTGCGACTTCTCCATGATTATCTGCTAACTTTGTTTATTGTCATAATGATTATGGCTCTAAAGATTACTCAAAAAAAGCACAAAATTATCACTTTTGAGAAGCTACAACCACACTGAAACACACACACACACACACACACACACACACACACACACACACACACACACACACACACACACCACACACACACACACACACACACACACACACACACACACACACACACACACACACACACACACACACACTGACCGGAGCAGCGGAACTTGCTGCTCTTGATCTGGGCGATGCGTTTGTTGGCGAGGCGGCGGGGGCTTGCGCAGCGTGCTCCGCTCGTCTCGATGGGGTTGGAGCGCAGGAAGTCGGCGAGCCACTTCACATTACAGTCACACACGAAGGGGTTCTGGGCCAGGTGGCTGATGGGAAATCACAAGGGGCAGGACATCAGTCAGATCAGGCTGAATGGTGTGGAACAGAACTTAAAATAGTTTATGTGAGTGTGAGTGTGAGTGTGAGTGTGTGTGTGTGTGTGTGTGTGTGTGTGTGTGTGTGTGTGTGTGTGTGTGTGTGAGTGTGTGTGTGTGTGAGTGTGAGTCTGAGTGTGTGTGTGAGTGTGCATATGTGAGAGTATGTATGTGTGTGTGTGTGTGTGTGTGTGTGTGTGTGTGTGTGTGTGTGTGTGTGTGTGTGTGTGTGTGTGTGTGTGTGTGTGTGTGTGTGTGTGTGTGTGTTCTCACAGTGTCTGGATGCTGTGCAGGGAGCTGAAGGTTCCTTTAGCCAGACTCTGGATCTTGTTGTCATAAAGCGACAGCAGAGCCAGATTCTCCAGATCTTTGAACACGGACGCTCTGATGCAGTGGATCTTATTGGCATTCAGCAGCCTGAGTAACACAAGGGAACATCAGGATATTAACAGAGGTGGGAAGCAGTGGAGTACAAATACTTTGTTACTGTACTTACTGTAAGTTCATGTTTCTGGTATCAGTACTTTACTCCACTACTTATTTTTCTGACGACTGTTTACTTTGACTTCTTACATTTTGAACACAAATACCTGAACTTTCTACTTCTTACATGTTGAACACAAATACCTGTACTTTCTACTTCTTACATGTTGAACTCAAATACCTGAACTTTCTACTTCTTACATGTTGAACACAAATACCTGTACTTTCTACTTCTTACATGTTGAACACAAATACCTGTACTTTCTACTTCTTACATGTTGAACACAAATACCTGTACTTTCTACTTCTTACATGTTGAACACAAATACCTGTACTTTCTACTTCTTACATTTTGAACACAAATACCTGTACTTTCTACTTCTTACATGTTGAACACAAATACCTGTACTTTCTACTTCTTACATGTTGAACTCAAATACCTGTACTTTCTACTTCTTACATGTTGAACACAAATACCTGTACTTTCTACTTCTCACATTTTCCAAACAGGCTGGTTACTTTAGTTTGAATGTGTGTTTGGTGGCGTGATTATTATTATTTAGAGTCATTGCGTGCCTATTGATTTGAACACGATCCGTGTATCCATCATTTCCTGGTCTTCTCTAAAGAAGAGGGACCAATGAAAACGTTGTCATGTTGCCGTTGTTCAGCATGGAAACATTCATTAGCTAACAATGACATTATTGTTCTATTAATATAAAGGGAGGTCAGGTACTCTTTAAAACAGCTGCTAGTTATGGGTACTTTTTACTGAAGTACATTTCAAAGCTCTTTACTTTTACTTGAGTAACGAAGTTTAGTCAGTACTTCTACTTTTACCAGAGTATTTTTAAACACGAGTATCTCAAGGTTCAAGGTTCAAGGTTCTTTATTGTCAATCTGACATAGCTACAGAGTAATTATGCAGTTGAAAATCTTATGTCACAGGCTTCTCCAACAATGCAACATAATAACATAACATAATAACAATAAGAGCAAGAGCAATACAAAAATAATAATAGTTATAAAAATGAAATAAAGTTATGATGTGGAATAGTGCAGTATGAGTCTATATACAAGTTATTGGAATGATATATATATATTAGGTATTAGATACATACTACTGAGTAGCAGTTGAATGTTTGATGATCTGTACTTCTACTTGAGTAAAGGATGTGTGTACTTTTGCCATCTCTGGATATTAAACTCCATCATTTGTCTGTATAATAAATATATATAGATAATCCTTTTAGTAATTAATTACATGTCTGGTAAACACAATATTTAAAACTGTTTATTTTGAATGTCAGCTTGCGGGAGAAACTCAGTGTTACAGATCGGTTGAAGTCCACTTAGAATTGCTTGGTGTAGTTTGAACACCATCATTAAAAACTCACCTGTTCACCATGGCCTTTGACCCCTAACCCATCACAGTCCCCCTGCTATTTATTTAATTTGTACTTTATTATTTGCCCTACTTGTTTATTTGTTTGTTCACAGCATGTAAAGCAGCCTTGGGTCCCTTGAAAGGTGCTATAAATGTAATCTATTATTATTACAGCCATACACCTTTTACGACTGAAGCTTCAGCATGTGGAATACCGTATGTTGTTCATTGCAGTGTTATCACAAATGAACATCACAGCATGGTAATGGAAAAAGATTCACTGGCAGAATCTGAACAGAAACACCTACTAGTTTCCATCCAACACTCCAACAAATGATGGGCTCTTTTAGTATATTTGACACCTGAAATGTATTTGCATTAAAACTCACTCAGTGAAAACGTCAGCTCAAACAAATATATATGCACGTTGTAGTTTGAGACTTACAGCAGCTCCACAGAGGAAAGGCCATCAAACACTCCGCTGGGAAGCTCCGTGATCTTATTACCATACAGCACCCTGCACACAGAGAGAGTTTATGAAATATCCTGTATTCAAATTAATTCAATAAGTGTGCTACTAGGATCTTTTATTGTCAATTCACATCGTTATAAAAATAGATAACACATTTATTCCATTGGTAAAACATTCACGTGGCTGCACACAAGAATAACAAATACATACAGTCGAGGCATAAGTGAACACACACACACACACACACACACTACATGAATACACACATACCCGCAGGCCACCCGCTGTGATTGTGTGTAAGTTCTGATATTTCATAAATAATTTTGTTTACAGAGAGGAGGCGCCACTTGAATTATTCATAGCAGCAGATGAGGAACACACGCATGCGGTGCAAACATATGGAGGTATAGACAGGCTTACCGCAGACATATGTAAACACATATTGGTACAGGCACTCTGATAACACTCCAACAGACAGACACACACACACACACACACACACACACAAACACACACACACATACACACACACGCTGAGACTCTGTGTGTTACTTACAGGGAGTTGAGAGCTCGGAGGCCGTGGAAAGCATCAGGAGCAATCTCAGATATCTGGTTGTTACTCAGGTCTCTGGGAAAGAGACAAATAATACATAAATACACACAAACAATTGTTTCATATTTGTATTCATTAGAGTTCATTTAGTAGGTGAAACCAGGTTAGCATTGCAAAGGCTCCTTAGACAGAATGTTATGGTGATATTACACGTTTTGTTCAGTAGGATAATCTCCACATATAAACACCACTTTATGATTTCTGAAGTAAAAAGCTTACTTTAGGCTATAAAGGAACTACAGCACGGTCACATGACTTCACGTCACCACCGCTAAGCTAAAGGTGGCTAATGTTGGGCTATAAAGGAACTACAGCACGGTCACATGACTTCACGTCACCACCGCTAAGCTAAAGGTGGCTAATGTTGGGTTATAAAGGAACTACAGCACGGTCACATGACGTCACGTCACCACCGCTAAGCTAAAGGTGGCTAATGTTGGGCTATAAAGGAACTACAGCACGGTCACATGACTTCACGTCACCATGCTAAGCTAAAGGTGGCTAATGTTGGGCTATAAAGGAACTACAGCACGGTCACATGACTTCACGTCACCATGCTAAGCTAAAGGTGGCTAATGTTGGGCTATAAAGGAACTACAGCATGGTCACATGACTTCACGTCACCATGCTAAGCTAAAGGTGGCTAATGTTGGGCTATAAAGTGGCGAAGTCCCTCCCCTTCCGGTTGAGCCCCATGGGACCTTATTTCGGAAAAGTTATGCATTGAAGTCAATGGAGAGAGAAAGATTATCTTTCAATCCCGTTTGAATTGTGCCACGAATTACACATATGATGTTTGTCAATTTAAAAGATAATTTTGCAAGTAAAAAAAAAAGAAATGTGTCGTAAAATTGTGAAGTAACACATTTGTTTGTGTGAAACGCTCAATGAACTACATCTCTGGTCAACAACACACGTCACCAAGATGGCCGTCACTACTGTCTTGTCAACAACACGATTGACTACCCTCACTATCACCACAATGAAACACGTCCTGAAGAATTTCATGCAAAGCTGCCTGCCTGCCTTCCTTTGATTCTCTCTGAACTGCCTGGTCGTTTTAATGTTTAATGTCAACCATTTGTGCAGATAGCATGAAGTAGAGAAGATCGCCGATGCTAACGTTAGCGTTAGCATTTCTCCCCCGGGCTTAAATGGTGTATTATAGAATGATCACACCGGTGACAGTACTATTCAAAGGGTTCACGAAATATGACTACTACTCTTACTGTTTAACATTTTGGGTTACTTAATGTTACTTCATGTTAAGGCTAATAAAAATGACAAGGCTGTAATGCTAACTAACGTGCTAGCTACTAGCTAGGTAGCTAACTTGATCAAGCCACTCCTGATCCTTTCATCAGACGGGAAGCAAAAGAACGAGCAAGACCCATTGCTGGTATAATAACAACAACCTGGTACTAAGCACACAGGCATCTTGTTAAAGTTATCTTATCTTAGCCAGCGCCATATAGATAGATTATATCTATATTGCGCTGATCTTAGGTATCTGAATGGTGGAGGAAAACAATTGTGACATCACTTACGCGACTCTGGGATTTGTAGTCTTTCTAGTTACGTATATTTCAACAGTTTTACGACAAACTGTGACTTTTTTTACATGGAAATTATTTTTTAAGTTTGACAAACATCATATGTGTAATTCATGGCACAATTCAAACGGGATCGAAAGATAAGTTTTCTCTCCCCATTGACTTCAATGCATAATTTTTCCGAAATAAGGTCCCATTACCCGGAAGTAGGTGGGCGTGACTTCGCCACTCTATAAAGGAACTACAGCACGGTCACATGACTTCACGTCACCACCTCTAAGCTAAAGGCGGCTAATGTTGGGCTATAAAGGAACTACAGCACGGTCACATGACTTCACGTCACCACCGCTAAGCTAAAGGTGGCTAATGTTGGGCTATAAAGGAACTACAGCATGGTCACATGACTTCACGTCACCACCGCTAAGCTAAAGGTGGCTAATGTTGGGCTATAAAGGAACTACAGCACGGTCACATGACTTCACATCACCACCGCTAAGCTAAAGGTGGCTAATGTTGGGCTATAAAGGAACTACAGCACGGTCACATGACTTCACATCACCACCGCTAAGCTAAAGGTGGCTAATGTTAGGCCTGATGACATTTAGTCGTCTGATTCAGACACTTGTTAGCAACCGCTTTTTTCAAATTCACCATTGGAGTATTTACTGACGTATTTTAAGTAGAAGTACAAAATATCTTCAGTTTAACAACAGACCTTATGTCATGCTAAAAACCAAAAACACATGCAAAGAATTCGAGATAAGGCGACAGGAAGTGGTAAAATGCTAACAAATGTCTGGATTTTGAGACTCATTCCTTCCTAACTCCACTGATTAACTTGAATCTGTCTGTTTTAAATCGTTGTTTAAATAAGTTTGAACTGTATTTTGGCAAAAAAGCCATAATGAAACAAAGTGTACTATAATAAAGATTGAAGGATGAAGGAGATTAGAGAGCGTGTAATGCAGTATTCTCTTTTATAGATGAACAGTTTCATGTGTTATTCTCTTGGATCAGAACACACACGAATGGTTTTATTGTTCATTTTGTCTAATCCTTTAATCAAATCAAATAAAAAAACATTTATGGAGATGAGAAACCCGACCCAAAGGCAGTCATTTTGGTTCAGCCGGCCAACTTTAAGTTTTTACTCTGACTTGTTCTGGCCGACCACAACATGTCAGATAATAAAATCCTTGTTCTGCTGCCACATGTCAGTCGCTCCACTGTCATAATAAATTTGAAGAGAAACCACTTAAAGACGCCTGGTAATGTAATCAAACCGCCTCTAAAGCCTTGGGACGGTCTCATAGTGATGATGTAAGAGGACGAAGGGGAAGTGAAGGATAAGATTGAGAGGGAAAGGGCAACCACAGAACATGCAGACGGAGAAAATGTCTTAGAATAGAAACTGGCAAAGGAATTATATGAGCCATAAAGAAAGGAAATAATAAAAGGAGACTAAAAAGAACATTGTTATTGGGGTCAAATGTGCATTTTAGACACTAGATCACAGTGATATGTGTGTGATTCGTCATGCAAGACCATTAAAAGTCCTTGGATTGGGACTGCATTTCTTTGCAGGCTGACATCAATCAAGCGCTCCTTCAAGCTGAAAATCCACTGGGGATGTTTGTTATGTCGAGCAGGAAAGCCACAGCAGAGGAAGGAGAGATCCAGTTGGCAGAGCAGAGCCTAAAACACTGACGTTTTCCCAGAGGATTAGGTTGAGATACATTTTAAAGGGTAAAGCCTTAAAAAAACACAGTTTCTCTGGCTGTATGGAGCAAGTCTAAAAAACCTCATACAAAGAAAAATGTCTATTTAATCACTTGGTGTGATAATAATCAGAATTATACTATAAATCATAGAAGCTGAAGGAAGTTACAGCTGATGGTTAACTTTCAAAAAAGCTCAATATTAAAACAATCTAGTTTGAACTCTGGCGTTAAATAAATATATTTATTTTCAAATTGAAATCTTAATTAGAGAGAATTCACAGTATTTTTGAAGTGGATCTGAAATCTTTCTCACATAAACAGCTAAAAATCCAAATGTCATGCTCCAGAAGGTTGGAGACCTGCTTCTCTCCATTGACGGCTGCTCCATCTCCCCGTCCACTGAAGTCCGCAACCTGGGAGTCATCCTGGACTCCACCCTCTCTTTCCAGGCGCACATCAAATCTGTTACCAAATCCGCCTTCTACCATCTCAAAAACATTGCCAGACTCCGGCCCTCACTCTCTGACTCTGTGGAAGAAACACTCGTACACGCCTTCATCACATCCCGTCTGGACTACTGCAATGGAGTCCTGTCCGGGGTTCCCAGCAAAACCCTGGACAGGCTCCAATACGTCCAGAACTCTGCCGCCAGGCTTCTCACCCGCACCAAGCCATGGCAACACATCACCCCCACCCTCATCCACCTCCACTGGCTGCCGGTCAAGTCCCGGATTCAGTACAAAACACTCCTCCTCACGTACAAGTCCCTCCATACCCTCGCCCCCCAGTACTTATCGGACCTCCTCCATCCCTACACCCCTTCTCGGAGTCTGCGGTCCTCAGACACGGGCCTGCTCTCCATCCCCCGCTCTCGCCTCCGAACGGTTGGTGACAGGGCGTTCAGTGTTGCGGCCCCCCACCCTCTGGAATGCACTTCCTGCCGAGATCCGTAATGCTGCCTCCCTGGACATCTTCAAACCATCATTAAAAACACACCTGTTCACTCTGGCCTTCGGGCCCGAGCCCTTTCTTGGTCCCCCGGCTTCCTTTATTTTTTGTTTGCCCTTTGATTGTCTGTTTGTTTGTCCACCATGTACAGCGACCTTGAGTCCCTTGAAAGGCGCTATATAAATATAATTTATTATTATTATTATTATTACAAAACAAAGTGTGAGGTCAAAGTGGCTTCATTATCACTTCTTACAGTATATACAGTCTATGGTCAGTATCTTATATTTGAAGAACAAAAGTGGGGAAATCATTGATATTCGTCCAAAATGTGTCTTGAACATCAACTGTTACAGTATATATGTATTAGTACAAGGATGTCTTTAGAGGACTCACATCCGACGAAGCTTCTTGTAGGAGGTGAAGGCGCCCGGAGGAACCGACTTGATGCCATTCTGCTCCAAACGTCTAGAAACAGAGAGACAGACATTTATTCGAAGCCTTCCTGTCAAGTATTACGGCATGATTATTATTAAGTGGAACTAAAAATGCTAAATATAAATGAAATGCGGTGTATAAAAGTTTAAAGTGGACCTATCATGCTATATTATAATAATATAGTGTAGGACCATACCTATATAAGGCATATTTATACTTTTTTTTTTTCAAAATACCAAACAGATCATGCATTTTAGCCATGCCTCATTTAGCTCAATTTGACAATTTCTAGCTCTGATTTAGCAAGGGCTGATTCAGTGAGAACAGCACCATCTACTGGCCTGGCATATGTACTACATCGTCTCCAGCGCTTTCGAACGGCAATGGCCGTGGCTGTCTCCTCCTGATTGGTGGAGTTGGCCCAATAGCCGTAGCGCCACCGTCCTGACGTCAGGACAGTGTTCAAATCTGGATCAGTTTTTATCAGATCCGTTGCAGCCCCTTTTTTAGAGATTTGGGTATGGAGGAAAATAGAGAGGGTTGTGTTTTCTGACACTTGGTGAGTTCCCTGGAACACCGGGGACACATATTCATGTATAAAAGACGTACAAAAGTGCATTTTGCATGATAGGTCCCCTTTAAGGGGGGAGGTGGAATTTCTATTCAAGGATTGACAGAAATCCAAAAATGACTGGTGAACAGATTAAACAGAAATAACGTGAAATATTAAGAACTCACATCTCGGTCATGGCCTCAGGAAGGTGAGCTGGGATGGCGGTGAGGCCCCGCCCTCGACAGTCCACGATGTTGTTGCTGCAGGAACACATCGGAGGACACGAGCCCGACGCCAGGCTGCACGGCTGCACGAACGCACTGCCGCCATTTCCTACAAAACAAAACTCACATTTACAACTTTAACGCCATCGTACACACTAAGACCTGAGTGTGTTGCGTCTAGGTGGGAACACATCTATGAGATCAATCGCAGGTCTTTCTTGTAAGACGTACTTGATACAGTGTATACTTGATACACTGCCACAATGAAAGTGGTGAATGACATTACAAGTATTTTAGATAATAAGCAGAGCTGTGCAGCTCTATTTATTGACCTTTCCAAAGCGTTTGATACCGTCGATCATCGCATCTTAAAGCAGAGGCTACTCAGTATTGGCTTATCCAGCCATGCAGTGGGGTGGTTTGTGAACTACCTCTCTGAAAGATCCCAATGTGTTCACTTTGATGGGCTGTCTTCTGAGTAGTTAAACATTACTAATGGTGTACCACAAGGTTCTGTTTTAGGTCCACTTTTATTCTCCATCTACATCAATAGTTTAGGTGAAAATGTGGATGAAGCTACTTTACATTTTTATGCGGACGATACCGTGATGTACTGTGCAGGTCCCTCCATTAAGGAGGCGGTTGTTAAATTACAGGCTGTTTTTAACATTATTCAGACTCAGCTCGCTGAGCTTAGGCTTCTTTTAAATGTTGATAAAACCAAGGTAATGCTCTTTTCTAAAGCTAAAAAGACTCCAGAGACTGCTTTGGATATTGTGACTATGCAAGGACAAGTACTCCAAGTGGTTAGCTATTATAAATACCTTGGTATCTGGCTTGATGATTGTCTTACTTTTAAACTTCAGGTCACTAATCTGCTTAAAAAGCTGAGGGTTAGACTAGGTTTCTTTTTTAGAATCAAGTCCTGTTTCTCTTTTGAAGCCAGGAAAAGGCTAGTCACTGTGACCTTTTTACCTGTGCTAGACTATGGTGATTTATTGTATATGAATGCACCTGCCCATTGCCTGGAAAGGTTAGATGCCGCCTATCACAGTGCTCTGAGATTTGTTACTAACTGTAAAGTACTTACTCATCACTGTACCCTGTATGCCAAGGCAGGTCTGCCTTCACTTACTGGTCGGAGGCTCAGTCATTGGTACATATTCATATATAAAGCCATGCTGGGTAAACTACCGACTTATATATGCTCTTTGATCTCACGGAGAGTGGCAAGTAGCTATTGCCTGAGATCCCAGGATGTGTTCTTATTACATGTGCCAAGTGCTAGAACTGTTTTAGGTACTAAAGCTTTTATGTGCGCTGCTCCTCTGGCTTGGAACACCATGCAAAAAACATTGAAACTGAGCATTTTGATTCCCTTGCATCATTTTAAAGCACGGCTGGATGAAATGATATTGGATACCTGTCACTGTAAATAGGTTGCTAATGTATACCCCTGTAATTATGTTGTGATGTCCTTTTTGTTTTCTGTTGTTTTTATGTGTAACTAATGTACCGCAGGTCTCCCTTGAAAAAGAGATCGTTGATCTCAATGGGATTTTTTAACCTGGTTAAATAAAGGCTACAAACAAACAAACAAACGTCAGAAAGTTTAAAAGCCGATTCTCGATTAACATCCAACATAATGCACTACTTTTTGTGCCGACTGAGCAAAGGAATCTCATTAGAAAAGTCAAATTAAATAGCTTGCAGTCTTCTTAAGTTCATCTTTTAACTAAACAAGCACAGAGATCTTATTCAAAAGAAACAAAGTGTGACTCCAAATCCAACATTTGAAGCATCGAAAAATAATGTTATAATCACCTTGTACCCCTCTGAATCAGTATAACATGAGGTGGACTACATAGTGTGTCTCTGTAGTTCTGTACCTGAGCAGGCGAAGTCGCTCTTTCTCAACTCGGCCAGGTTCAGGCCCCTCAGAGTGGGGGGGGCGCTGCACTGAGTGTAAAGTCCTAAAGACGCTCGCTGCCTCAGCCAAGGAGACAACCAGGCCAGGTGACAGTCACATCGGAGAGAGTTAGAGTGCAGACGACTGGAGGAGGAGAGGAAGGAAAGGAGAGGACGGAGAGGAGAGGAAGGAAGGGAGAGGAAGGAAAGGAGAGGACGGAGAGGAGAGGAAGAAAGGGAGAGGAAGGAAGGGAGAGGAAGGAAAGGAGAGGACGGAGAGGAGAGGAAGAAAGGGAGAGGAAGGAAAGGAGAGGTAGGAAAGGAGAGGAAGGATAGGAGAGGAAGGAAAGGAGAGGACGGAGAGGAGAGGTAGGAAAGGAGAGGGATGGAGAGGAAGAAAGGGAGAGGAAGGAAAGGAGAGGAAGGAAAGGAGAGGAAGGAAAGGAGAGGAAGGATAGGAGAGGAAGGATAGGAGAGGAAGGAAAGGAGAGGACGGAGAGGAGAGGAAGGATAGGAGAGGAAGGAAAGGAGAGGACGGAGAGGAGAGGTAGGAAAGGAGAGGGATGGAGAGGAGAGGAAGAAAGGGAGAGGAAGGAAAGGAGAGGAAGGAAAGGAGAGGAAGGAAAGGAGAGGAAGGAGAGGAGAGGTAGGAAAGGAGAGGGACGGAGAGGACGGAGAGTGACAATAGAGAGGAAAGAGGTGGAAAGTAGTGAAGAAGTTTAGCGGAGAGGAAATAAACAAACATTTAAGAAGACAGAAGAAATAAATGAATAAAATGAGGGGAAGAAATAAGGAAAAGGAGAGAAGTGAAGACAAATAAGAAACAAGTATCGTTAAGTATCTCTCACTGTTCAAATATCATTGTGTTTCTGTTTGTGGAGTGTGGCATTGTGGGTAACGTAGTGCATTGAGGTGAAGGACTCACAAGGTGCGGAGCTTCGGCATGTGGTTGAAACTGGAGACTGGAATAGAACTGATGTTGTTGTTGTTCAGCGTCCTGCGAGAGAGGGAGAAAAGGAGGAAGAGGAATAAAGAGAGAGGTCAGGAGAGGGAGAAGAGTGAGAAAGAGATGAGAAGAGTGAGAGAGAAAGAGTGAGACACGATAAGAGGAGAGGATAGTGAGGGACAATTCTAGAAAATGTGTAAAATAAGCATTCATTTATTGTAAAAACACACAATTGAGAGTCTATTAGCACACACACACACACACACACACACACACACACACACACACACACACACACACACACACACACACACACACACACACACACACACACACACACACACACACACACACACACACACACACACACACACACACACACACACACACACACACACACACACACACACACACACACACAGTGTCTGTCCCCAGAGAAGTGCAAATCGATCTGAAGTAGTGGAGGTTTAAGGTTTCCAGGATACTCACAGTACTTCCAGAGACCTCAGAGCTCTGAACGCTCCCTCCTCGATGCAGCTGATGTGGTTTTTATCCAGCTGACTGGTGATGAAAAGAACACAAAAACCAGAACAATAATAATCAATCAAGGGAGCAAGTAAACTGGAAGGTAGAAAAAACATTTGTAATGTTCATTGTTCAACTGTTTTCTTACAAACGTGAGCTGTGACTTTATCACATAGTGTACGCTAGAAACACCTTTTATTTTTCCACTTTTTTTATTGTGTGTGTGTGTGTGTGTGTGTGTGTGTGTGTGTGTGTGTGTGTGTGTGTGTGTGTGTGTGTGTGTGTGTGTGTGTGTGTGTGTGTTTCCGAGGCACACCAGGCTTTTTAGAATCCATCAGCACAGCGGGAGGAGAAGAAATCACTCCTTGTGGAGGAAGTACTAATGGCTCTGCTTTATGTGTTTGTGTGTGTGTGTGTGTGTGTGTGTGTGTGTGTGTGTGTGTGTGTGTGTGTGTGTGTGTGTGTGTGTGTGTGTGTGTGTGTGTGTGTGTGTGTGTGTGTGTGGGGGGGGGGGGGGGGTATGTGTGGCCAAGCATCACCATCCTTGTGGGGACCTAAATCTGTTTACACAATCACGTGTGGGGACTCGCCTCCCTTATGGGGACATAATGGAGGTCCCCATAAGGGGAATCATTAATTTTAGGGTGAAGACTTGGTTAGGGTAAGTCTCCAGGAAATGCATGTAAGTCAATGTAATGTCCCCTGAAGTGATGTATACATGGTATGTGTGTGTGTGTGTGTGTGTGTGTGTGTGTGTGTGTGTGTGTGTGTGTGTGTGTGTGTGTGTGTGTGTGTGTGTGTGTGTGTACTTTAACTCACAGGTTTTTGAGGACCGTGGCTCCTCTGAAGGCTCTCCTTGGGATGGCCTGGATGGCATTTTCACTCAAATCCCTGAAAAACAAGAAGAGAGAGATGCTGTTTAAAGATAACAGATTTTACTCATTGGTTTACAGATTGTAATGTTTGTACATTCAACAGTTTAGACACACAGCACATCCTACGGTTGCTCACAATCTGTCATACCAGTTTGAGCTGTTAAAGTATTGAATTATTATATTGCTAATGCAACACTGACAACAAAATCCTCCATCTGCTAAACCCAGATTACTTACAAGGAAGTAAACACAAATAGAAAGACAAATACACATTTAAACCAAACTTCAGACCGTAGTGTTTCCTGCCTCTGTGCTTGTAAACACTGGATAACTCTCCAGCCTTTACTCCATCAATGCAGTCATTTAAAGGCCGATCCGCTCCATTACCAGCTAGTTTCCTACCAATCTAAACACCACTTCCTCTTGATCTTAATGTCATGTTTCACTTCAGCCCTGAGGCACATGTGGGGGGAGATTCAGCAAATAGGATTGCTCAGAGACGTGAGAGGGTCACATGTGCTTCAGAAGCTTCACAATGACAATAGAGTGGTGCAGGAATGAGTCCTAAAACCTGGAAATGAGTCAGCATTTTAGCTCTTCCAGTGTCGCTTGTCTCATACTCAATGTGTAGTTTGATGGATGCTTGAAATAAAGTATGTGGTTAACAGACGCTGAAGAGATTTTAATGTTTTGTTCTACGACATAAAATACGTAGGTAAGTGGTTTTATCTAAATTAGACGACTTAACGTCATCACGCCAAACATTAGCCACCTTTAATTTAGCAAAAAAATCATAAAGTGCTGTAAATATGTGGAGATTATCCTGCTGAACAAAACGTGTAAGTATCATAAAGGTGTGATATGTCGTACTTTCAATATTTCAAAATCCAATGGAAAAATCCCACTGCTTTTTGGCGAGGGATTCTTTGTGATGCCAACTTACATACAAAAAAGGAAAGGACAGACAAACAACAACAACAGATAAAGGCAAAACTACAGGGGTGAAAGTGTGTGTGTGTGTGTGTGTGTGTGTGTGTGTGTGTGTGTGTGTGTGTGTGTGTGTGTGTGTGTGTGTGTGTCAGATAGACTGCAGTGGAGGATGTTCATCATCCCTCGCTGCCCTGGAGGACCTCAAGACACACTCCATTAACGTCAGGGTCAAACCAGAGAGCCTGACAGAGGAGGAAACCGCCGCTTACTGAGACACACACTGCTCATATAATACACTCTCTGACATCCACAGAACACACTCACTCACTGTATCTGAGAAGAACTGTTTTCTCTGCAGAAGAGCGGAGTAATTAATGATAAATGCTGTTGTTGCATTTACTAACACTGTACTCCACTTCACTCCTTAACTAATTACTGTCACACACATTTTAGATATTTTTGGAGCTCTACTGTACCAGACTGAAATGGTTTTCATCAAAAGTTTGATGGTGCTAATATGCTACATGTTAACTTGCTAACGACCAGCATGTTAACAGCTAACAGTGGTAAGGTTGGATGTCGATGCATTTAGTGTATTGAAGCATTTTTCTTTCATTGAAGATTATTTAGTCTAAAACAAAGCCAGAAAAAGGTGAAATGGCCAACCTAGTTTATTTAATTCTGTTATGTTTATGATGTCGTGTCAGGGCAAACCCAAGAAATGTGTGGTTTAATATAATATCCAACAGTAAAGAGCAACAAATCTCCATATTGAGTGGCTGAAAATGGCATTTTCTGCCATTTTTGCTTGAACAGTTACTTCAAAAAAGAATCATTCACCAAAATAGTTTGCCAAAAGAGTATTGGTTGCACTATTGATCATCACATCTTAAAGGGGACCTATCATGCAAAATGCACTTGTGTACGTCTTTTATACATGAATATGTGTCCCCGGTGTTCCAGGGAACTCACCAAGTGTCAGAAAACACAACCCTCTCTATTTTCCTCCATACCCAAATCTCTAAAAAAGGGGCTGCAACGGATCTGATAAAAACTGATCCAGATTTGAACACTGTCCTGACGTCAGGACGGTGGCGCTACGGCTATTGGGCCAACTCCACCAATCAGGAGGAGACAGCCACGGCCATTGCCGTTCGAAAGCGCTGGAGACGCTGTAGTACATATGCCAGGCCTCTAGATGGTGCTGTTGCTCACAGAATCTGCCCTTGCAGAAACAGAGCTAGAAATTGTCAAATTGAGCGAAATGAGGCATGGCTAAAATGCATGATCTGTTTGGTATTTTGAAAAAAAAAAAGTATAAATATGCCTTATATAGGTATGGTCCTACACTATATTATTCAAATATAGCATGATAGGTCCACTTTAAAGCAGATACTGTAGACAGTAAACAGGTCTGTCAGTCTCTTAGTTTCCAGTAGTTTCTGTCAAATGTTCAGCGGTACACCAGAGGAAGTCAGCTGTAAAAAACACAGCTTAAAATAAAACGGGAGTAAAGTAAATGAAAGTAAACTCCACACTGTCTGAGGTATCGTTGTGGTTCTGAAGCTGAGCCGAGTCTGAGACATGAAACAACCAGTGAGGAGGTGATGACGGATATACAGAGTGACGGAGGAGTGAGAAGTGGATGCAGAGACACAGGGGACATGATGGAGGGGGTGCAGGACAAGGAGGGCGATACAGGGATCAAGAAAAATAGCAATAAAATGGTAAGAAAATAGTAATTATTTGATGAATACAATCTTCAAAAAAAGGCGTTTAGGACCCGACTGACCCCAGAGCAGACTCAGAACACAGAGAAGGGATTTTAGATGTTGGAAATGGAGATTAATTTGTTTGAATATTATTTGTGTGAGCAGATGGACTATTGTTCTGTAAATATATAATCTGTAGCCTTCCACAGAAATAGAATTGAGATCCTTTTTTGATTCACAAATAAAAACTGGATTTACAAATGCCTGATTTAAAGTTGGAAATGTTAGAAAGATAATCACTTGTAAATCTATTGATGTATTGACATTTTCTCAGAATTTGTTGAATTGTTTGTGTCTCTGCAAATCTATTGTTTATTTTGCAACATTTGGTTTTAAGTTTTTTCTTTTTGCATTTGTGGAAAATGTTTTTTAAGTGTTCAAACTAATTATACCGAGACAAATGCACCTCTTTAGTTGGTGCTGAGGAAAAGGGTGAATGTGGTACTTTGCTTCCTGGTGTTAAAACTCACATGAGTAGTGGAAAAACAATTAAGAGCAAATCAAAATGATAGGGAAGTATATAACCTAAGAGGCATTATAAGAGTCAGTGTAAGAGAAGAAATAAGCCATCAACCAGACTTTGGGAACATTTGGAGCAGAAGAGAGAGACTGAGATGGAGATGGAGATGGAAAGGGAAATGGAGGCTTGATAGAAAGAGACGGAGGAGAGAAGAGTCCGGTTCCACAATCAGTTTTTCTGCTTCACTTCAGAGAGAGCTGAAAGTCAGTGAACCAAACTAACCCTTCACTTAATGTCCGTCTGACCTTCTCTGCTCCAGACAGCTCACTTAATATCTACTGGATCTCAGCGGGAGAAAACTAATGTGGTCAGAAGGATTGTAGTTGTGTGTGTCACAAATCATTTATCGATTTGAAAGATACTGCTTACAGGACAGTAGGAAGTTTCAAAGTTTGCGTGGAGAGTTGTGTTGCTGGAAGCTTTTTCTGACAATTATTTCAAATCTGAAAATCAATGTAAAGGAACAATAAGAAAAAAGTAGGTTTCAAGTCTCAGAAGGTTAATACAAGCAGGTTTTTTTTATCCTTTAGTTTCCCAAATATGGTGAACAGAGCATATTTCTTTGACAGCAAGGCAGGGAAAACATTAGGCAGGGTGTATTTATCTTAACAAAATCTAAGAGTAGTTAGTTAACATGTTCACCAATACATAATAAGCCCTCTTGACAAATGTAAGCGATCTATTTGGATGACAACTGAGTGTTGTACGGCTTCGAGTCACTTTATTTTTATCCCATGGTCTGGCGATTTTTTTTAATTAAAGGATAAATAATTTAATTTACTGAAATGTCAGAAAAAAGTTGATCCTAGTTTCTCAAATTCCAAGGTGATGTCTTAACCTGTTAAGCCCTGAGCCTGTTTTTCAGGTCTCAGGCTCGAAAATGACATTCCCAGAACAAATGACCATATCTTCCCTTCTAAAAGGGTTAAATTAATAATCTCTTTTCTCAAAGTAATGATAAACCTGTGAGTTGGATGTAGAAAAGTCAGAATCAATATAGATGTTTTTTATTTTAAAGAAAATTCAGATTGAACATAGTAAAAAACTGTAAATGATAGTGTCCGTCCAAAAATTATTTTTTACTTATAGTGCAAACTACCCTTGGATGATGGGTTAGTAGACTAAAAGCTTTAGGAATCCAAAGTACAACATATAATAAGTACCCTGTATCAAGATTGATGCAAAACAAGTGACATTTGACCTTTTTAGAGAGATTTAGCTGGGGTCATTTGGGTGGATTTTCCATATCTCTGGCCCCCCTTGCTCGATTTTGATGGTTGACACCTCTTTCTGACCGTTAGAGCCAATAGAATTGAAGGGGGAGTCCCCCACACACACACGTTGTGAAGAGAAAAGGTGGGGGCTTCGCGCATGTAATTTAGCATCAGAGTGAACCTATCTCTAGCTTTGACATCTGGAAACGGAAAAGCAGTTTTAATGCTTATGGACAGAGTTGGGTGTAACGCGTTACAAAGTAACGCGTTACTGTAATAATATTACTTTTGTCGGTAACGGAGTAGTGTAACGCGTTACTTTTATAATTCAGTAATCACACTACAGTTACTAACATTGCCCCGACACGCGTTACTTCGTTACTTTTATAAAATCAGTCATAATCACACGGACAGACAAGAGGGGTTTCCGCCGCAGGTTTATATGTACGTAATCTGCGCGACTTGCGCGTCCACATCTCCACGTGCAGTGCTGCATAAACATGGCTGAGTCAGCGATAACTTTCGAGGGGTGGAGGTATGCCCATTATTTTGAGTTCGTCCGAAGAATAGACAGGAATGTGACGGTGAGGTGCAAACTGTGTCCAGGCCAGAAGCTGTTATCCACTGCTGCAAACACCACGTCAAACCTCAACAAACACCTGCAAAGAACACATGCTAAGGTGAAGCTAATAGCTAAGGACCCCCGAACCCAGAGTGAGGATGTTGTGAGTGCGCCGTGCCGACTCCGAAGCAGCAAAAATTACTGGTAACCAAAGCAGAGATGGACAGGCTTGTAGCATCCTTCATAGTAGAGGTAATGTTGCCCATTTGCACAGTGGAATCACCATCGCATCGTTCAGAGATATACTGCGCAAAATACAGATAGCAGGAGACAGAGGACAGCCATAGTCAGAGCTATCTGGATCAGTCTTATGCGACAATGGAAACTGAACTAAAGAGAACATTTGAAACTTTAGCAGTCTGCGTGATCTGCCTGTAGGGAGGGGCGGGCCGGCCCTGCGAGTAAAGTAACGAGTAAAGTAACGAGTTACTTTATGTAGAGAGTAACGAAGTAGTGTAATATATTACTTTTTTTTAAAAGTAATATGTAATATGTAATATATTACTTTTTTTTAGTAACGACCCCATCTCTGCTTATGGATTATCAGAAATCATTTCAAAGGGACACAGACACATTAGATTAACCTATGGATTAACTTCAGCAGCGTTTTTATCGTTTTAATGCCATTGAAGACCACTTTGGAGAGACTACAGAGCCAAGGTCAAAATGTTAGCATTTTTAGCTACCTAGCGTCACCTGTTTTGATGTCCGTTTTTGCTTATAACATCGCAAATACGTATAATTCAGTGGTAATGTCGGTGTCAATAGATTCTGTGTCACCTCACGATGTGAAACGATGTCATGGATGTGGTGAAAAGATAAATAATAAGGTTTTGTGAGTGATTTTCGGTGCAGTAATCTGTTAGCATTTTTCGCTCGTTGCTAATTCAGAGGCTCAGTGTTAGCATTGTGGGTTTTCTTTTGAAAAAAATAAAAAATGATCAGTTAGATGAGTTTCTTCCCGTTACATGGATATAAAACATTCATAGTTTATTAAATTAACATGCCCTCAGACACTGTTTCCTGCAAGATGTTGCGGCAGTACCCCGGTACCGGGGTCTCTCGGGCTTAACAGGTTAAAATGTCTTGTAATGTCAAGTTAAAAAACTAAAGATATTCATTTTAATATGATATAAAGGGAAAAGCAGGAAATCTCCACATTTGAAAGGTTGAAAACAGCATTTGTCTGCATTCAAATAATGATGGATTGCTTATCAAAATATCTGGCAGTTATTTTTCTGTCAATAAACGAACCGATTAGTCTCGTAATCATTGCAACTTGTGATCATTTCAGTGTAAACTCTAAATAAAAGCATCACACATCATACAATGTGTTGCCTTCACTGTTAGAAGTAAAAGTGTTCTTTAATTACTGCACGTTATATTGCATACAGTCAAAGGCGGCGATTCTGTGAATGCACCAAAGGGGAAATCAAACTATCCGCTGACCATATCGGGATAATTGGGCATACAGTAGCAGAGAATGGGCCTCTGCCTCTGTGAGTGTGAGTGTGAGTGTGAGTGTGAGTGTGAGTGTGAGTGTGTGTGTGTGTGTGTGTGTGTGTGAGATAGACTGCAGTGGAGGATGTTCATACAGTAGCAGAGAATGGGCCTCTGCCTCTCTGTGTGTGTGTGTGTGGTGTGTGTGTGTGTGTGTGTGTGTGTGTGTGTGTGTGTGTGTGTGTGTGTGTGTGTGTGTATGTGTGTGTGTGTGTGTGTGTGTGTGTGTGTGAGATAGACTGCAGTGGAGGATGTTCATACAGTAGCAGAGAATGGGCCGAGCAGAGATTAAACTGATAGCAGAACCTGTGTCTGTATCAGATACTAAAACGTCTCCGTGTCCAGACAGTCTCATTTACGCTTCGTACAGTGAGATACATCCTGTCATGTTGTATCTATCCCCTTGTAAATCACTGCCATCTGACCTAATTGGCTCCAACAAGCCATAGAGGTGCAAGTATACCACACACTGTCCATTATCAATTAGATATACACGTTAATGGGAAATACATAATAGAAAAGCACTGTTCATTTAGTGAGGTGCTCCATTAAAAGCTTTTAGAAAAGCACAAGTATAAATGTATTGTTCATGCATGGTAGCTAAAGAATGCAAAATAACCAACATTCAGATCTTTAAGTTGAGGAAATCACTAAATATTCCCCTTCTAAAGTCTGGACTAGAATGGAAATAAACACTAAAGAATATATACGAATAAATACAAATGCATACTTTAAATGTAGTCTATTAAAATAACTAAATGCTCACATTCACATGAAGAGGGGTAGCCTAAGCCTGCTCTCTCTTATGACACACACACACACACACACACACACACACACACACACACACACACACCACACACACACACACACACACACACACACACACACACACACACACACACCCACACACACACACACACACACACACACACACACACACACACACACACACACACACAGCAATATTAAAAAATGCTTTCCCATCAGGTTGTCAAGATATCTGTTGCCTGGAGAACAGCATGCTGGATATGATGTTTACTGGAGGGAAACACAGACTGGTCACAGCTGGACGTGTGTGTGTGTGTGTGTGTGTGTGTGTGTGTGTGTGTGTGTGTGTGTGTGTGTGTGTGTGTGTGTGTGTGTGTGTGTGTGTGGACTGTAGGTATTCTCATAGTATTTGCTCTCTTTGCTATCTCCTCTATTCATTTTCTGATCCGTTCTGTCATCTGTTGTGTCCGTGTCCTCCCTCCCCTCCGTCCTTCCTCGCTCCTCTTCATCCTCTCTTTGTTCCCTCGTCTCTCCTGTCGTTTCAATATCTTCCCCCCTCCCTCTCCCCTTCCTCCATCCCTCTATCCCCGCTCACAGAGGAGGGTGAGAAAGGTAAACTTTCCCACTCGTTTCCCTGCTCGTCTTCCACTGATCACCTCTCCGTCCATCCCTCCCAGCAGGGGGTCAAACACGGGTTAGACTCAGTAAGATTTGCACGTTTTAAAACTAAGACAACTTGCGCAAATCACACAAATGAAAGACTATGTGTCGCTCACTTAATGCAGAATATATTAAGCTTTTTATTTATATATATATTTTCTTTCTTGATGACTCTTGTGTTTGGCTCAATGTTCAATTTGTTCAATAAAGGCGGAAATAATGTCCCTTTATTTTATTTTAGCGGACATACTGAAAGCAGATATAGTTAGATATTTATTTCAGTTAATTGCTATTGTGATATTAAACTATTGCATATCTTATTTTACTCATATCCTGCAGCCGTCACTTTAGTCAAGCAATTGCTCTGTTTTGTTTTCTATATTCTGTTCCTGTTGATTTAAACAGCCTTTAAGTTTGCTTTCTGGTAAAGAAGTCAAGCAGCAACAGAGAGAAACATCGCCTCGCCACTCACAATTCACCGGAGTTACAGCGCATTTATAATTATCTTAAGAGGGCAACACATGATAAAATGTGACTACGGGGTATATGCAGGAATCCTGAAGTCAAATGTAAAACCTTTTAAGACCTTTTTTAAGACCCTTTCCATACATTTTAAGACCTCATCGCCACGTTGAGTTCTAACCGGTTACCTTGGCGACACACTTTACCTCACATTGACTATATACAGTATTGATTGTCCTTCCTCCTTATCTTCCAACCATTTGGACGCAGACTTGCATTTCCCCATAACGATGTTGTTTAACAACCGGCGTAAACGGACCTTCGCGCGCTATCAAGCAGTGAGCGTGCGATGTCCTGTTCAGATGACGTCAAACCCAACGGGATGCCGTAAATAAAGTACACAGAATCACACTACACACCTACGCAATGATTACATTCAGGCAAACTGTAGAATACAACCTCTTTGGACCATTTATATACTTATTGAAAACTAGCTACAAAATGTAATACCTTGGGAAATGCCGTTTAATACTTTTTAAGACCCCGCGGACACCCTGGACCAAGAAACAATAGAAACAGACCACAATCTGATTGTGCAAACAAACCCTAAAAATGCATTTTAGCAAGAATGTTTAAAAGGTGTGAATGCATCAATCTTGCCAACATGCATCTGTAAACTGTGTTTCTCCCCAAGAAGAAATCTGCTGATGAAGCTGGAAGTTAACACACAGGGAGAACAATTGACTGGGTCTTAGGAGTTAGAAAAAAGCACCAAATAACTCCCTCATGACTACACACACACACACACACACACACACACACACACACACACACACACACACACACACACACACACACACACACACACACACACACACACACACACACACACACACACACACACACACACACACACACACACACACATTGAGCTTAAACATGCAAAAACATCACACACACACACATGCTAAATATTAGCCTCACACTACATCCAGGAGAAACATGGCTGCCTCTTAATTCAACACAACCCGAGCAAATCGCACCACAAACACGCAACAACACACACACAGTGTAGTGTATGCGTGACAAACACATATGTTCCTCTTAGGAGACACAAACATGAATAAAAGGGGTAAGTGTATCCTCACACACACTCACTGAACTGAAAGAGTTCATGACCTGATGGCACGAATGAAGCCCTCAGGAAGTGTGGCAGGCGTTGAAACAAAATGTCATGGTGGCCAAATTGTGGAATTACAACTTTGATGTGATACCATGGGTCATAAAAAGGCTTCCTCTCGTTGACTTACATTGGGAAAGAGATGATTGTTAATCAGCATATATACCTTTTTTAAAGGTAAATCTACTTTTCAACACCAATGTAAATGCAATACAGTCTTAAAAGTTTGTAAAACCCTCACATTTTTGTATCGAGGGTTAGTCTTTTAAGCCATGCTGTATACAGTTCTCTTAATATTGCTTTTATAAAACGGTTACCAAGTATGGCAAAATGAAAGAAAAATACACACTCCAATTAAATAGTTTTTATTAGTAAATAATGATGTTCAAAAGAAAAGTGTCCCTCCGTTGCCTTCTGCACAAAACATAGTGCGAGGTGGTTGCTATGCAACAACACTAACAGCTAGCAAACATATTAGACAGACAGCGTTGATTGATTATTTGGCTATTATTATTTGACAGTTGCATAGAAATCTCTCAACATGTTATTGAGCTGCTGTTTTGTCGACGTCTGAAAGTCTATGACCACAGCTTTATCCTGACACCAGTCTTCAAAGCACTTAACTGCCCATTTTGTTTGCTTCACGGTGTTCTGTTCGTTTCGTTTTTTTTCCAGTTGGTCTACCTGCTCTTCAAGCTTTGTTAGTTAGTTAGTTTTGTAACGGACGTAATGTAACAGTTGTATCGGTTGTGGAAACAAGAAGCTGCCCGATTGTCTTACCCCTAGTTTCCACCGGGTCCGTCTGCGTCGCGTTACGGCTGCGCCGCGGTTTTGGTCCGACCTCCTCCGACCGCGTCATAACCCACCGCGTGCGTTTCAGAAGCATTTCAGAAGCGGAGCGTCTTGCCTGCCGGCTCGCAGTTTTTGTTGATTTGGGCATATTTCCTGGACAGGCTACTTTGTACAGACAAAGTTAATAATAACTGTAATATTCCAGTTATAAACGACATGAATCAAAGATGTGTTGCTGTATTTTAGTGGTAAAAAAATGCATTCATCATCATAATTATTCTATATATATAATTTACACAGTGCCTGTAAACCGGAGGAGAACGCTGGCATTTCTCCTCCTACTTGAAAGACTACGGAAGGATAGGGTCTGCAAAATTAGTTTGTGTGTGTGTATCTATGTATATGCTATATATGCTCTGACCGTTCCACTTCCTGCCTGCCCGACATTACCTTACGGCTGCAACGCGTCAAAAATAGGATTCATCCTAATTTTAGAGGAGCCCTGCGCCGAGACGCTTCTGGGACGCTTCTGAGCCGTAACGCGCCGCGTGTGGTGGAATAGCACCCATTGACTAGAGTGGCCGCAATCTTTGCGAACTCCGCGGCGCAGCCGTGGCGCAGCCGTAACGCAGCCGTAACGCGGCCGTAACGCGATGCAGACGGACCCGGTGGAAATTAGGGGTTAGGAAGGCAACACGACTACGTGAAGCCCTCGCAATGCCGTCGTGTAGCCATCGTATTATAGTACAATTTGTGTTCTGTGAAACTGAAAAGGATATTACATTGTTTTTGTTACTTTCGTTGCAGTTGTATGTCTTAAATGTAATTTAGATTAACTTCCTGTTTTATTTAGATGCTTTTATTTTGAAGGCGAATTTACGCTGTTGACAGGAAGTTGTTGTTGCTATGGAAACAACATGACGGAGTGTGTGGTTCGGGTGCCATCATGTGGCCTTCTGTAGGCATCGTACTTGCTTCGGCTGTTGCTTGGCTGTTGACAAAGTTCGGGGCCATCTTCGTGCGAAATTCACAATTCCATATTCGTGTGTCCATCTGGTGTCAATTTCGGGACAGTGTGACGCCAGCCTTAGTAAACTACCATCGCACACCGGTACCAAATCATTACTGACGGCTCAATTTATCCTATAAATTAATTGGGGCTTCTTTTCGACATCAATGTAGTGGTACGTTACTTAAATTGTGAAAAAAACTGGTGTGATTGTGGTGTGTCCACCAGAGCAACCAACATTGCTGATCGTTGCACAAATTCCATCATGTAACCCAGATGAAAAAAAATCGAAGGTACAGAAATGATTTGAGACATTACATTACATTACATTGCATTTAGCTGACGCTTTTATCCAAAGCGACTTACAAGAAGTGCATTCGACCAAGAAGATACAAACTTGAAGAAAACAGAATCATCTAAGTACATTAGGTTTCATAGAGCCAAAACATTTCAAGTGCTACTCAACTGGCTTTAGATCAGCCAGTCCTTTGTTAGTATGTAAGTGCTTTGTTAGTAATTGTATTGCTCGAAGTGGAGTCGAAAGGGATGAGTCAAAAGGGATGAGTTTTCAGTCTGCGCCGGAAGGTGTGTAAGCTTTCTGCTGTCCTGATGTCAATGGGGAGCTCATTCCACCATTTTGGAGCCAGGATAGCAAACCCACGTGTGTTTGCTGATGGGAACTTGGGTCCCCCTCGCAGTGCGGGTGCAACGAGCCGTTTGGCTGATGCAGAGCGGAGTGCACATGCTGGGGTGTATGGTTTAACCATGTCCTGGATGTAGGAAGGGCCAGATCCATTCACAGCATGGTACGCAAGTACCAGTGTCTTGAAGTGGATTCTAGCAGTTACTGGAAGCCAGTGAAGGGAGCGGAGGAGCGGTGTGGTGTGGGAACATTTTGGAAGGATGAAGACCAGACGAGCCGCTGCATTCTGGATGAGCTGCAGAGGTCGGATGGCACATGCAGGTAGACCAGCCAGGAGGGAGTTGCAGTAGTCAAGGCGTGAGATGACGAGAGCCTGGACCAGAAGTTGCGTCGCTTTCTGGGTCAGAGGGGACGTATCCTCCTGATGTTGTAAAGAGTGTATCTGCAGCAGCGGGTTGTGGCAGCGATGTTTGCGGTGAAGGACAGGTTGTTATCTAGGGTCACACCCAGATTCCTTGCAGTCTGAGTCGGGGAAACAACAGAGGGGCCGATGTTGATTGTTAGGTCAAGAGTGGGACACTCTTTTCCAGGAAGAAAAAGCAGTTCAGTCTTGTCAAGGTTGAGCTTGAGGTGGTGAGCAGACATCCACTGAGAGATGTCTGCTCGACAAGCAGAGATGCGTGCGACAACCCGGGTCTCTGAGCGGGGAAAAGACAGAATTAATTGGGTGTCGTCAGCGTAGCAGTGGTATGAAAAACCATGCGGGCTAATGACTGATCCGAGCGAGTTTGTGTACAGAGAGAAGAGGAGGGGACTAAGGACAGAGCCCTGAGGGACCCCTGTAGTTAATTGACAAGGGTCAGACTCTGACCCTCTCCAAGTTACCCTGTATGTGGTCTTTGAGGTATGAGGTGAGGAGGCAAAGTGCAGAGCCTGAAACTCCAAGTTCTTGGAGAGTGCGAAGGAGGATCTGATGGTTCACCGTGTCGAATGCAGCAGACAGGTCCAAAAGGATGATGACAGAGGAGAGGGAGGCTGCTTTAGCCGTGTGCAGTTCCTCAGAGACAGCGAGGAGAGCAGTTTATGTGGAGTGACCTGCCTTTAAACCAAACTGGTGCGGATCCAGAAGGTTGTTCTGATGGAGATAACAGGAGAGTTGTTTAAAGACAGCGTGTTCAAGTGTTTTAGACAGGAACTGGAGGAGAGAGACAGGCCTGTAGTTTATAACATCGGACGGGTTGAGAGTGGGTTTCTTTAGGAGAGGGTTTACTCTTGCCTCCTTGAGACTGTTTTGGAAAGTGACCAGAAGTTAGAGAAGTGTTGATGAAATGGGTAAGAAACGGTAGAATATCAGGAACGATAGTCTGAAGGAGGTTTGAGGGGATAGGGTCCAGAGGACAGGTGGTAGGACGGTGAGAGGTAATGAGGGTAAGAACCTCACTTGGAGAGAGAGGGGGAAAGGAGGTTAGTGTGTGGGTGAAAGGTGGGTCTGGTGACCCAGTGGTGAGTAAAGGTGAGTCGGAAAAAGAAGAGCGAATATCATCAACCTTTTTTTCAAAGTAGTTAACAAAGTCGCTTGGAAGAAGGGAGGAGGGGGAAGGGGCTTTGGGGGGTTCGAGGAGGGTGGAGAAGATAGAAAATAGTTTTTTGGGATTGGAATATGAAGAATAGATCTTATCTTGAAAGAAAGTGCTTTTTGCCTGAGAGATTGAAGATGAGAAGGATGAGAGGAGATATTGATAGGTTAGGAGGTCGTCATGGTGTTTGGATTTCTACCGTTTCCGCTCAGCTGCCCGAAGGATGGTTCTATTAGTACGCAGTGCGTCATTGAGCCAGGGAGCAGGAGGGGACTGACGAGCCTGCCGAGATGTGAGAGGACAGAGAGAGTCCAGAGAAGATGAAAGAGTTGAGAGGAGACAAAGCTAATCGGTCGTCTTTACTTTGGACAGACATAACAGGGGAAATCACTGTTGCTGGTCTAACATACCAAAACACACACACACACACACACACACACACACACACACTGGGCTGTGGAATAACAGCTGAGCAGGTTTTTTCAGAGGGGAGTGAGGTGTCTTTCCTCGCCACAGATCCTGTTATCCAGCGTGAAGCTGTTGCTGCACGCAGCAGGGAGCGTCCTGCATTCCCAGCTTTGGGAAAACTAAAATTCTGGGGGAAATCCTGCTCCTGTTGTGTTGGCGGATTTGAGCCCTGGAGATAATGTAAATATAGAAATGCATGCATGTGCAAATGGCCTGAACACACACAGGCATATCTGCTGTCGGCTGGAACAAGTTCATTCCGTTTGTAAGGTTATAGCAC